>NW_021604774.1:246262-264004 GCF_004785775.1 Grammomys surdaster | reverse complement strand
GAGAGAGAGAGAGAGAGAGAGAGAGAGAGAGAGAGAGACTTCACCATTATGAAAATTGACCCAAGTGTCTCCCAAGCACATAGAAGTCTTGGGCTCAAATCTAGAGGCTGAAAGATTTTTACATCTTCAATCTGAAGTTGGTCCAGGGGAGAAGGGTCAGAGGGAACCATGAATACTATTTTCCCATTGATGACACTATTTTATTTGCAAAGCAGGGGGCATACACTGTAGAGACACTGCAAAGCATCAGCTAAAGAAGAAAATGCTCTAGAAGCTCAATACATGGGAAACCTGAGAGGAGGAAACAGATTCCAGTGGGAAGTAAGGGAAGGTTTCTGGTCCCTGGTGACCATCTCCACTGCATTGCCAGCATCTTGACCAAAATATATTCAGCTCACCTGTTTCCATAACCAGTTGGTTCTCTCTCATGTGTGTTACTTCCTTGGCCATTGGCACCAGTGACCTTGAACTTGTTCTCCCAGAACCATCATAGTTTGCTTTTTATGAAATCACTTGTGTTTTTATTTGCCTTTTTGTGGTTTGTTTCTCATACAAAGCCAGCATCCCAAGTCCCTGAATAACACCCTTTTGGTATAAATGTGCAGGATTCTATGTACCAAGGAGAACTTTTTAGCTCTAATCTTCAAGCTTCTGAAGTGGAAGAGTGCTTGGGTTGCCTGTCTTGAACATGGTGATGGGAGGTGATGCAATTCACCCAGTGCTGAAGCTAGGCCATGTTAGGTTAGCTTCCTGATGGTTTCACTCCCAGGCTATGTGACTTGGAACAAAAACTCTGACTCTGAGCCTTGTGCATTTCTAATGTAATGGAGTCACAGAAAGTAACTAGGCTTTTATGGACTTATGAATTATGTACTTTTTATTATTATGTTTTTGTACCGTGGTTTGCATCAATAATATTCTGTATGAAGTATAATATTCTGAGGTGGTACAGGGAGGGAATATGTCTCTGTACATCGTAATCATAAAGATTGACCGCATTCCATGATTTTCAAACTTTCTGATATACATTTTTTCAATTGTTATAGCTCTCTCTCTCTTTCTCTCTCTCACTCTCTCTGATTCTGTAATATACTATACACAAGGATGTTAGTTGCTTGCAATGAAGCATAAAAAAAGCAGCGCAAATAAATAGAATCAGCATTGATCTTTGGAGCTTGGGATTTGGCTTGTACAATAAAATGTTTGCTTCGCAAGTATTAGGATCTGAGTTCAGTCCCTAGATCCCGAGTATGACTGTAAATATTAGTATTCTCTGTTCTTAAGAGATGGTACAGGCAGGTTCTTCAGGCTCTTTAGCCAGGTATACCAGCCTACTTGGTAAGCTCCAGGCTGGATGTGCGTGACACAGCTCAGTGATTAAGAACACTCACTCCTCTACCTGAGGATTTAGGATTGATTTACAATACCCGCAGTAGCTCACAAGCATCTGTAATACCAGTTCTGAAGATCTAACTCTGTCTTCTGACTCCATGGATACTAGCATGCCACACGACTAACCTTCATATGAGAAGGTAAAACATTTATGCACATAAAATAAAGTTTTTTAAATGCAAAGAATAGCACCTTTTGAACAATATATAAGATTGACCTCTGACCTCCACACATACATGTGCCCCCACATATATCACATACATGCAAGAAATGTTAATCGTTGTGTTGATGACTGATGATAGAATATAACAATAGAAATTGAAATCACACTAAGAAAAGAGAATTTTTGGAGGAAAACACAGGCTTTTTTCATTCTGGATTTGTAGATATGAATATATTTCTGTATGGAGATTGAAATTTAAAAACCATCTAGACGGACTATCTCTACTGTAAAGCATACATAAAACTGAATCTATTTCCTTATTTGGTACAGATCTTGTCATTCATTGTTTCACATATCACAACAGGTAGATGTGACTATTTTTTTTTTTTAATTTGGAGACATCATTCCTACAAGGTCAAAATATCCACGCTCTGTCTGATCATGTGTATCTCAGAGAGTGAATTGAGTTCGTCAGACTTGGTGGAAACCACTTTATCCAATAATCATATAGCAGACACCTTTTTTAAAAAATGCATTCTATTTAGTGCGTGTGTGTGTGTGTGTGTGTGTGTGTGTGTGTGTGTGTGTGTGTGTTTTCACAGATTTAGGGGACTTGTATAGTGACTTGAATAAAAAAACATCTCCCATAGACTCAGGTATTTGACTGTTTCATACTCCTAAAGACTTCGGTGGAGTGGACTTGCTGGAGAAAGTCCATCACTTGGGAGTTGGCTTTGAGGATTCATAACCATGGTCCACTTCCAGTTTGCTAGCTGTTTCAAGCTTGCCATTGGAATGTGTGTTATATGCTTCCCGCTCCAGCTACCTTGAATGTCATTGATGTCCTGTCTGCCCAACCCTGAAGCCATGAGCTAAACTAAGCTTGCTCTTCCCTGATTTGCTTTGGCCATAATGCTTCATCATAGCAACAAGAAAAGTAACCAATATAATGAGGAACCATGCTTAGAGTTTCTTTCAAAGACTGGCTGATATGCTAGCTTTCTGGATAGTTGTCAGTACCACTAATTTCTCCAGGAAGTGTGAACATTCTCATAAGATTGTGCACTGTGCTTCTTTTTGAACAATGCTACTCTGCTCTCCACAGATGGAGACACCACTTGAGTTGACCAACATGAGCAGAGTCCATCAATTTGTGCTGTTAGGTTTTCCTACAAGGCTGGGAATAAGAGATGCCCTGTTTGTCGTCTTCCTGACTCTCTACCTGCTGACTCTTCTGGAGAACACACTCATCATCTACCTCATCTGCAGTCACAGTGAGCTCCACAAGCCCATGTACTTCTTCCTGGGCAACCTCAGCTGCCTGGAGATGTGCTATGTGTCAGTCACCATGCCCACCCTACTCGTGGGACTGTGGACGGGACCCTACCACATTTCCTTTGTAACTTGCATGACTCAACTCTTCTTCTTTGTCTCTCTCATCTGCACAGAGTGCACCCTCCTGGCCTCCATGGCTTATGACCGCTATGTGGCCATCTGCCGCCCACTGCACTACCCACTGCTCATGAGGCCGCAGGTCTGCCTGGGCTTAGCCTTGTCTTCATGGCTGGGTGGGCTGCTGGTCTCTGCAATAAAGACAAAATGCATTGCTAGTCTGTCTTACTGTGGTCCCAATGTCCTCAACCAATTCTTCTGTGATGTCTCCCCTCTGCTCAACTTGTCCTGCACCCATGTGGCCCTCACAGAGCTGGTAGACTTCATCTCAGCCATTGTCATCTTCTGTGGAACACTTCTGGTATCCCTGGCCTCCTATTCAGCCATTGGGATGGCTGTACTCCGCATGCCGTCAGCCGCTGCACGGCGCAAGGCCTTCTCCACCTGTGCCTCCCATCTGGTCGTGGTGGGCATCTTCTACTCAGCAGCTCTCTTCATCTATTGCCGCCCCAGCCGCATCAAATCCATGGACCTCAACAAGGTGCTGTCTGTCATCTACACGGTGGTCACACCTCTCTGTAACCCTGTCATCTACTGTCTGAGGAACAAGGAGGTCCACACTGTGCTGAGGAAGACTCTGCATTGGCCTTGATCACCATCTCCCATACATGAACCTCTCACATGCTGGTTCAAATCTTTCACGGCCCAGCCACTACTAGTAATCTTTAAATTCAAACTAAAACCTGTAGAAAATATTTTCCTAGGAGTTGAGCTCAGGAAAATAATTAAGAAAAAATTATTAAAAGAAAAAAATGATCAAGTTTATGAATAATTCATTAAAGTTCATGAATAATACACATCTGCTAGCCTGCATGTATATGTGCTTAATTTCACTCATATGTGCAAATTTGATAGTCTGGTAATTTTACTGCTAACTGACTGATATATATTTATCAAGTGAGCCAGTAGAAGTCTACAAGGATAGACAGATACTATGCAAAAAATTACAAGCTTACTAAGGCTTTGTTTGCAACGAAAATGGAAGAATTCATTTAAATGCCTACCAATAATATTTATACATAATAAAGAGTTTAATTACAAAAACTGTGAGAGTAAAAAATAATTTGTGTTTTAAGTATTATTTTTATTATTTTTATTATATATATATACTTGTATGTCTATGTGTTGCATAGGTATGTTTGTGAGTGTAGATGCCCACAGAACTCATAGGAGTCAGAATCCCCCCGGAGTCACCAGCAGTTATGAGCCATTCAACATGGATGTTGAGATGTGAACTCGAGTCCTCTGCAAGAACAGTGAATGCTTCTAACCATTGAGCCATTTCTCTAGCCTATATGTTTTTCATGTTTTAGCATGAAAATATGGCTAATTCATAGGTATATTTAGCTTTAAAAAACAAGTAAAATGTGGTATGAAAGTCTTTTGTGTGCATGCACATGTATTAACATGTGGGTGCAGGTCACAGGACAAAGTTAGGCAGTGGCCCTCACTTTCCATCTTCTCTGAAACTTTCCTTTCCCTATTTTTTCTAATCCACAGAGACCAGGGAATCCTCTCAGGTCTAGAGAGCTGGTTTAAGCTTGTGTCTTTGCCTTCTCTAACAACTCAGTAACTGGGACATTCCAGGACAGTAACACAGGGGAGTGTGTGTGTGTGTGTGTGTGTGTGTGTGTGTGTGTGGTTCAAGACCAAGGACAATTTCTCTCTGAAAGGTTCCATTTCTTGGCAACCCTTCCTTAGAGCCAGCTGGTTTCACCCAGCCATCACCAGAGCCTACTCCTCATTCACCATCAGCAAGAAAGGATTTGTACTTATCTACCTTCAACCAGCAGGTGAGAAGACCCAGACAAGTTCTTTGAAGGAGTGAAACAAAGAACAACAGGGATTAGGATATATTTTAAGTGGTCAAGTATCTGGCTAACATGAAAGAAGTGTTGGGTTTGAACCCCATCGCATAAATAAAGGAATAATGTCACATATTTGTAATCACAGTATTCAGGAAATAGAGAGGGGAACATAAGCTCTGGTTATCTTCCACCAGATAACAAGATCTCAGCTACATGAGATCTTTCCTAAAAATAAGAATCAACAGAAAAAATATACTAGTTCTTTAGTCAAGATCATGATGGTCTTAAACTTGTGGCCTTCCCACCTCAGTTAGCCTTGGAGTGCTGGAGTTACATAAATGCAAAAACAGGTGTGCATGCTTGCACATAGAAAAATAAACTTGTATAGAACACACAGTGCTTTATTAGGTATCAGATCCAAATACTTAAAAGACATTCACTTAATGCTCTTGATAGCATCATATAAAATATATGTAACAATGGGTAGAGATAGGGAGATTGACAGCATGGTGATATCAGGTGGTTTCTTAGAGACTTACTAGGGAGAGATAATATGTCCGGGTGACTTCAGCCTCTTGTTTTCCACAGAGGTTCAGTTAGAATCCCAGTGATGAGAAGTTGGGCAGGCTTTAAAGTTTATGGAATCTATTCATTTTAAGAGAAATAGTTGAGAAGAGAAAATAGGTTGAAGTAATTAAAGTGATTCCTAGAGACATGAAGCTTCGAGGTTTTCAAACATTTTGGTGTTAATAACTCAACTTGTCTATTGGCAATATGTACATCGCTCTTGTGTGCTTCTCTCTTTGTTCAAAGTCTTTCTTCATAAGCATATGTGAAATGGAATAGAGTTAATGACTATTGAAGACTTCTTCTAGCCAATAGTCTTGTTGAGGAAAAACTCTGGATTTTATTTAAGACGAGAGATTTTCAACCTGTCCCTGTTTAATTTATGAGTTCAAGCCTTATAGTAAAGTCTTGTGTTTAACATGATATTTCTCCTTCCTTTATGGGGCAGAAAAATGATATTCATCAGAGTAAAAGATGATTTTCTTTCATCTTGAAAAACATACAATTGATACTTGAAGAGAGTTAGTAGCCTGCCCAGGGCACAGACTTGGGAAATCATCATGGCATATACATATATATACATATACATATACATATATATATATTCCTCTGGCCAGCAGTCAGAATCAAGCTATACAGATGCTGCTGAGTGGTTTGTATATTACAAAACTGAGATAGAACTGGGTGTGTCTTCTGGTTCTACGGAGTCCTGAGACACTTTGGGTGACTGGTAGGTATTTGTAGGATTTTTATGGAGAGCTTTGCTACATTTCAGTCGGTTAGTCAAGAAATGTTACCTATAAAAAGCATTCATAGAAGAGTTGAGAAGTGAGAGGGATCATTGTGAAGGGGAAGAGAATGAAACTCAAAAGCAGAACAGGGAACGAGGGGGAAACAATGTAGGGGGATTACAAGAAAAGGAGTGTTTTGCAGTGAAGCCACTACCAGACTCTTCAGAATTTTGGCATCAGCCCTGAGCCTGGATGATGAAGAGTTCATTTTCAACCACAAATAGAAGTCAAACTGCAGAGAGTAAGACCCTAACTCTTGATAGCACTTGTGTAAGTTTGTGGAAAGACTTGTACCCAAAATCCCAATCTAATGGGAAACTTATGTGCAGCAATGTAGACAGAATCAGCCCATGCTGCTGTTCAGATGTCGATTACTGTTTAAGACAAAGATAGGCATATCCCTCCGGTAATAAGACTGGTGTGAACTTTTCTGATATTCTTCAAAAGCTGAAGATATTGCTTACTGGTATGCACACACACACACACACACACAAAGCTTCTTCTATGAAGGCATAAGAATATTATCATTCTTATGAAAATTGGGCACAAAAAAAATCATTGAGCTCTTATTAGTTTGTCCAAGTCAATATTTAAACCTATAAAGTGAAAAGTTGAGCAAACCAAAATTCTGAAATGTATTATGGAATGAAAGAAAGAATATAAAATTTTAAAATTTGATTAACTTACTAAAGTTAACACAGAAAGCACTGAGTTTGGCATTTCGTTTCCATATGTGCTTATAATATACTTTGATAATATTCTTCCTCTCTACTGCCATCTTCTACCCTCCACAGCTTCTATTTGTCCCATGTCCATAATACTTTTTTATTTTATTTTATTTTATTATAATCTTGAGCTTCAAAGAGAATTATCTACCCATGCAGAGAAACCCCATTAAAACTTTATTTCTAATTTTGATATTTTTAATTTGATGCACAAATATCATGTTTTGATCATATCCACCCCCACCCTCTTCCTGTAATCCACCCAGTCCCTTCCAATACATCTTCCTTCCATCTTCATGTTCTCTTTTTTTTAAAAAAAAGTAACCCACTAAGTCCAAGCAGTGCTACTCATATGTACATGGATGTGGAGTCATCTGTTGGCGTGTGGGAAGTATCGCAATGGTCCCCTAATAGACATACAAAACATTTTGCTTCTATAAGGTTTTTTTTATTTTACATAAAATCTTAGTATTCAATTTCATTATTGCATTTTTTAAACAAAAATTGCTTCGCTGTGACTCTCCCCCTACTTTTCCTATTGTATCCATCTTTATATTTTATCCCTCAGTTTCGTGTGTGAGAGGAAATGAAATTCAATACTTATTTTACTTAACACAATGATCTCCACTTACAACCTTTTTTTCTGGAAACATTATTTCATTCTCCTTTACAACTGAATAAAACCCCACTGTGCACATAAACCGTATTTCCTATTTTCCTTCACTCACTGTCAGGTACCTATGATGTCAGGACACAGAATTTTGGTGAGAGCCCAGTTTGTAAACCAGCTCTACTCATTCACTCCCTCCCGGTGTCTTGAGTATGTTTCTTCTCAATCCTAAGGTCCGCTGTGATGATGCAGTGATAAAACATCTTGATCAAGCTTCATGAAGCTTTAAAGGGCTAAAATTTGAGAAGTGAAGACAAAGACTTTGGCCCAAGGAAGATTATTGTCGTGATTATTACTAGTTCCATGGCATTTAATCATTTGATGCTTCTGCAGCTGCCATTTAGAATGGTACTGACCAGGAAATAACAATTAAAGACTTACTGGACAGGGGCTTTAATCATCCAGGGATTTGATCCCGTTTCCCGTCTTTGTTGTGTGATTTAGAACAAGTCATATTAATTGAGTTTTAATCTCTAATGAAAAAGTATAGAGTGTGTGCGTGTGTGTGATGTGTATCGAGTGTGTGTGTGTGTGTGTGTGTGTGTATGTGTGTGTGTGTGTGTCACACGCGTGCCTGTGTCAGTCATGACATGTGTGTGGAAGTCAACAGACAACTTTCAGAAATCTGTTCTCACTTTCCCCCATGGGAAAGGGCCAGGGATCAAACCAGAGTTGTCAGACTTGGTAGCAAGCTGCTTTAACCACTGAGTGGCCTCTCTGGCCCCATATTAGTGCTATGATCTACAGTGTCTTTCTTGTAAAATAAGGGTAAGGATAGCCTTTTTTTTTCAGTGTTCTGCACAGAATCAAAATGGAGGAGGAGAGGAGAAGGAAGAGAAAGATGAGGAGAAGAAAGGAGTAAGGAGAGAGACTATTGCTCTAGGGTTTATAGAGTACTATCTTGTTTTATTTTGCTTTGCTTTGCTTTATTTTGGTTTTTGATTTTGGGGTTTGGGGGTTTGATTTTTTGTTTTTCAAGATAGAGGGTTTTTTGGTAGCTTTGGCTTTCCTGAAATTTCCTCTGTAGACCAGACTGGCCTTGAACTCACAGCAGTCTTCCCATTTTTGCCTCCGAAATACTGGGATAAAAGGTGTGCACCACAGCCACCTGGCTTAGAATAGTCTTAATGCATGTGTCACTTACTGAAAGAAATCAAAACACGGCCAGAAAAACTACATAGAACTGCAAAAGTATGATATAATTTTTATCTTCACGTTATATATATACATGTGTATATATGTATATATTTGGTGTGTGTGTGTGTGTGTGTGTTTCTGTACATACATATGTGCAGGCATGAATGTGGAGGTCAGAAGACAACCTCGAGTGTCAGTCCTCATTGTCAACCTTGTTTAAATCAGAGTTTCTTTTTCATCAGTGTATAAGCCAGGCTCCCTGGCCCTTAGACTTCTGGGAATTCTTTTTTCTGCCTCCCAGCTAGCTATAGGGGTATAGAACTCCACCAATATGACACAATATCCAGCTTCATGTGGTTCCTGAAGACTTCAAATCATGTTTTTATGCTTAGTCAGCAATCACTTTATTCACTGAGCCCTCTTCCAGGCATGCATAGATAGATAGATAGATAGATAGATAGATAGATAGATAGATAGATAGATAGGAATATATGTATGTATAATGTATATAGTAGGTATATTATACATATACAATTATATACATATATATAATAGATATTGACACAATCTCACTGGCTGACCTGGGATTCACTGCACCAACCAGGCAAGCCTCCAGCTCACAGTGATCTGCTTGGTCCTGCCTCTCAGGGGCTAGAATTAAACAACCACCACACCTGGCCCATTATTTAATATTTATTTGAGAGAGGAATTTACCATCCATTAATTCACTTGCTTGGCTGTGATATATACTCAGGGACACCATACATGATTCTCTCACCTCTTAAGTGCTCTGTATGAAGTCATAGATTCAATAAGAGTGAGATATCATACTCACACAGTGTCCTAAAAATCTGCTGTAGCAACTCCAACAGATGTTAGACTTAAAAAACGTGTTGGAGATCTCCCATACTCTGAACTTCTTTCCAAAGAAATTGTTTATCCCAATGTATCACCAGGGATAGAAAGTCAACAATTCTTTGTCTTTCTACAGATGGAGAGATCCCTGGAGATGACCACTAGACGTGTAAAATACTGTGAACATCCTTCTAATTCCTTTTACTATAAAGCTTCTGAAGGATGGATGATAACAATTGGCTTGTCTCTCTACAGATGGAGAGGTCCACAGAGTTGGCCAACATGACCAGGGTTCAACAATTTATCTTGCTGGGATTGTCAACTAGGTTGGACGTAAGGGATGCCCTATTTGCTGTCTTCCTGACTCTCTACCTGCTGACACTCCTGGAGAACACACTCATCATCTACCTCATCTGCAGTCACAAAGAGCTGCATAAGCCCATGTACTTCTTCCTGGGCAACCTCAGCTGCCTGGAGATGTGCTATGTGTCAGTGACCATGCCCAGTCTGCTCATGGGGCTGTGGAATGGACTCTACTATATTCCCTTCATAGCTTGCATGACCCAACTCTTCTTTTTTATTGTCCTTGTGGGCACAGAGTGCATCCTTCTGGCCTCCATGGCTTATGATCGCTATGTGGCCATCTGCCGTCCACTACACTACCCAGTACTCATGAGGCCTCAGGTCTGCCTGGGCTTTGCTATGACTTCATGGCTAGGTGGGTTACTAGTCTCTATGGTCAAGACCACATGCATTGCCACCCTATCCTACTGTGGTCCCAATGTCCTCAACCATTTCTTCTGTGATGTCTCCCCATTACTCAACCTGTCCTGTACCCATGTGGCCCTCACAGAACTGGTAGACTTCATCTCAGCCATTGTCATCCTTTGGGGTTGCTTCCTCACTACTATGGCCTCCTATGTGGCTATTGGCAGGGCAGTTCTGCGCATGCCTTCTACCACTGCCCACTACAAGGCCTTCTCTACATGTGCCTCCCACCTGGTCGTTGTGGGCATCTTCTACTCAGTCACTATCTTCATCTATGCCCGCCCCAAACGCATAGAAGCCATGGATCTCAACAAAGTGCTGTCTGTCATCTATACAGTGGTCACCCCCATGTGCAACCCAGTCATCTACTGTCTGCGGAACAAGGAAGTCCAAGTAGCTCTCCACAGGACCATGCACTGGTCTCGAGGTTGACCCAATGACTGAGTCCTTGAGGAGAGGCCTTAAATTACCAATTACTATTTTTTTTATATTGAAATACAATTCACACATCATAAGTTTCATCTTTTAAACACAACGCAGTGTTTTCTTCTTTGCTTCTTTGTAATTATGCAGCCATCACCTCTGTTAAATCCAAAGCATTTTCTTTGTCCCCAAGACAAACTCGACCTATTTCATATCATCCCAAATATCCACCAGCCACTACTCCAAGCCCCAAGAAACCAACAGCCTATATTCTGCTTCTGTAGAATATAATAGAATAGATTCATCAGTTCTAGAAATTTCATAACAATGGGTTTATGTCATATGTGGCTGTTGTGACTGACATATTTTGAAAGCTGTATACATTGCTGCATAAATGTATTTCTCTTTTTGTATCCAAATAACATTATGCTGTGTGATGTCCTCATTTACCAGTTAATGGGCATGTGGATTGATTCTGCTTTGGGGGAAATCTTTGATCTAATACAGCTGAAAACCTTTTTTATTGCTATTATTTGCACATGAATATTTTCCTGCATGTATATGTATACAGGTGTAAGTGACTGATACTCACAGAGGCCAGAAGATAGCACTGAATCCTCTGGAACTGGAGTTACAGACAGTTGTGAGCCAACATGTGGGTACTGGAAAGCAAATGTGGGTCCTCTGGAGGGGCAGTCAGTGCTCTAAACAACTGATACATCTCTCCATCCTCTGTGAATACCATTTTAAAAATCTAAAAAGACTTCTATTTATTCTTCTAAAACGACATTCATGTATACAGTGTATCTTGGTTATACCAACCCCACATTCCCACTCATTGTTACCTCTCAAACACACTCCATCCTTCCACCATCATATGCTCTTTCTTCCTCCTCTGAGCTCAACTAGTGCTGCCTGAATGAGCATGAGCAAGCTGGCAGAGTCCACATCCCTAACGAAAGATGGTGTGCTCTCCTATAACAGGCATCAGTTGGCAATAGCTCTCTACAGCCAGGGAAGGAGCCTGATGAGCCACCGAAATCAAACTGTAATCATTGACTGGATTTATCTTGTCCTGAAAACCATAGCTTCTGTGAATTCATGAGTACAAAGGCCTTATCACTTCCAGAATACATCATTTCCCAGCAACCCTCATTATCCCCCACCTATAATATCCATTCTACCTCTTATGGTGAAAGGTTTTTGTTGTTGCTGCTAATGTTGTTTTTGTATATTTTAAGAGATTTATTTTTACGTGTGTGTGTGTGTGTGTGTGTGTGTGTGTGTTGCATGTGTGCATGCCTACAAAGATCAGAAGTGGGAGCTGGATCTGTAGAGCTGGAGTTACAGGTGGAGGTGAGTCGCCTGATGTGGGTGACTGGGAGCTGAAACTGAAGCAAGGGCAGTATATGCTCTTAACTACCGAGCATCACTGTAGCCCCTACGGCAGGATTTTAAATGAAGTTCCAAAATGGCAGCAACCATTTTGAAGGTGTACATATTCAACTTCTAAAAGTGAATGAGAACATTTTCAAAATAAATGTTAGTAGCAATGGAAGATATTAATCAAATTGTCTGGATACTCTCTGAGGAATGTTTGATCATATGTATGAAAAACTACAAACTTTATGGATTCTGCGATGACATCATTGTAAGTAACTTTAGCCACAATATAACATGGAATGTCGGCATCCACTCAGCTATGAAAACAGTTCATAAGGATTTATGCTTTTAATGAAAAGTATTTGAAAACATCTCTATTCAAAATATCAGGGCTCAGAGGTGAAGGCAGGAGAAATACTTCAAGGTCATCCTTAGCTACACAGTGAGTTTGAGGCCAGCCTGGGACACATGAGGTCCTGTCTAAAATAACCAAGAAACAAACAGCAGATTGTCTGTGTACAGAACACCCACCCAACGTAATGCTATGATATCATTAGAAAGGTTATTTATGTCTCCTGAAAAAATGTCAGTCACAGCGCTGGGGAGATGGTTCAGTTGATGGAGTACTCACCTATGAGCACTAGAACCTGAATTCCATCATCTACAGGAAATACAGTGGGTTGGTAACAGTGTATTGCTCAGATGTGGGACTTGAGAATTGGCAACTTTCAAGTCAACTTAAGAGACAGTGAGGCTAAGGGGTATATTTCATTTTCACTCTTAACACTATTTAATAGTATCATAAACATAGAACATACCCATTTTTCTTGAGTGACTGTCAACACAAACTACTGTTTAAAATAAAATTTCCAAGATCTTCCAGTCTGATGAGATAGTCATTAAGTCAAGGTCATTCTCTTATTTCTATTTCCCGTTTTTTCTTTCTTCAGACATCTCACTGGCAAGTCTGGTACTTGCTTTGTAGACCAACCTGGTCTTGAGCTCCCAGAAAACTGGCTCCAGAGAGCCGATATTTAAGGCATGAGACACCACATATGGCTTATTTCTTCTTGTAATTAATTCATTTATTAATTCAATTATGAAGCCAATACAAACTTAATGCAAAATAGTAATCATATTAAATAGAAATTTCTAGTTTCCCATGGTCCTGTTCATTAACAAAACAGTTCTAGCAGCAGTTAACTATAATACATAACATATTCTTCCAGAATCCTTTCTAGATACATATTAGTGTAAATAATTACTTCCCTCACTATCATTGACATCGTTATCTTACAAGAATGACACATTCATGTAGTTGTCTCTTTTACTTTCAATTCAAAGTCTCCCCCATGTCGGTAACCACAGATCCAGTTTAATCCTTTCACAATATGTACAGTATAATTGTAAATAATCTTTAGGTGAATCTTTATTTCCAATCATTTCAAATATTTACTTGTATAGTACCTTTCCAAATATCACAGTTTTGAAGTAACCATTCATATATGTATATTTTATTAACTACTTGTACTTCCAGATATATATAGCATATGTGTGTTAGAATGCAAAGAATAAATGTAATCGTCTTTCAAGTTTATATTTAATAGACAAGATGTTGATCTTTCTGGCATTTACTGGACAGATATATTTCTTTGTTGATATACCTGTTCACAACTATTTTTATTTTGTTTTTATTGAGGCATGTTTCCTTCCTCTCTTTCTTCTTTCCTTCCTTTCCATTCTTCTTTCTTTCTTTTCTTCTGTGCTGGCTAGTTTTCATATCACCTTGACACAAGCTATAGTCATCTGAGAGGAGTGAACCTTAATGGAGAAAATGTTTCCATAAGATCTGGCTACAGGCAAGTGTGTGGAGCTTAATTGGTGATTAATACGGGAGGGCCCACCCATTGTAGGTGGTATCACCCCCTAGGCTGGTGATGCTGAGTTGTATAAGCCATGATGAGCAAGCAGCACTCCTCATGGCCTTTGTATCTGCTCCTCCCTCCAGATTCCTGCTCCATTTGAGTTCCTGTACTGCCTTCCTTCAATGATGAATAATAATGTGAAAGTGAAAGCCAAATAAACCCTTTCTGCCCCCAAGTTGCTTTGGTCATGGTGTTTCATCACAGCAATGGTATCCCTAAGAAACGTTTTTTCTGTCTATCTGTATATTGGGAGATATAGATATATAGATATATAGATATGCCACCATGCATTGTGAAGATCAGAGGTCAATCTGTGGCTATCAGTCCACTCTTTTTATAATACGAGTCCTGGGGACTCAGGTCAACAAGCTTAAGAGCAATTGTCTTTACCCACTGAGCCATCCTGTCAGCCCCTATAATATTCCTATTTTTCATGTTGGCTTTAAGAAGTCCCTTTATACAATGTTCTAGAGGTGTCTCCCATGTTTTTCTCTGCATTTGGAATTACTTTATGTGTATTTGGCCATGAATTGTTTTTCAAATCTGGAAAGAAAGGGCATCATCTCTCTCAAGAATCTCAGCACAGACAGGGGGTTCTCTTCAACACTTCATGGACCTCTCTATTCCTCAAGCAGTAGATGATTGGGCTGCACATGGGCGTGGCCACTGTGTAGATGACTGACAGCATCTTGTTGAGGTCTGTGGATTTGACATGACTGGGCCTGGAATACATAAAGAGGACCACAGAATAAAAAAGACCCATTACAAGGAGGTGGGATGTACATGTGGAAAGGGCTTTGTGGCTTGCAGCTGCTGAAGGCATTTGGATCAGCACCTTGCTGATTGCCAAATAAGAGGCCAGAGCAATGAGCAATGACCCACAGAAGATGATAATGGCTGAGATGAAGTCGATCAGCTCTGTGAGAGCTACATGGGTGCAGGACAAGTTGAGCAGTGGAGAGACATCACAGAAGAAGTGGTTCAGAACATGGGGGCCACAGTAGGACAGACTGGCAATGCATGTGGTCTTGATCACAGAAACCAAGAGTCCACCCACCCAGGAAGACAAGGCCAATCCCCAACAGACCTGGGGCCTCATGATCAGTGAGTAGTGCAGTGGACGGCAGATGGCTACATAGCGGTCATAGGCCATGCAGGCCAGGAGGGTGCACTTGGTACCAATGAGCGAGATGAATAAAAACAGTTGAGCCATGCAGAATGAGAAGGACACATGGTAAGGGCTGGACCTCAGGCCCACGAGTAGGGTGGGCATGGTGACTGACACATAGCACATTTCCAGGCAGCTGAGGTTGCCCAGGAAGAAGTACATGGGTTTGTGGAGCAACTCACGGTGGCTGCTGATGAGGTAGATGACTAACATATTCTCTACGAGGATCAGCAGGTAGAGTGTCAGAAAGATAGCAAACAGGCCATCCCCGATTTCTCTAGTGGCAGACAAGCCCAGCAGGATAAAATCCTGGTCAACAGACCAATTGGCCAGTTGTAGAGATCTCTCCATCTAAGTGAAGAAAGAAAGAGGTTTATAAAGACACTGGTCCATTCCAAAGTATAAAGGTATCTATGGTTAAACCTTAGAGTTGAACTGACTTAGCAAGGGCTTGGCCTGTGTCAAGCAGAGCAATAAGAAGAAACTGAAAAACTGCAAAACCAGAAATGAAAAATTGACACACACAGAAACTTACTGAGACTTCAATGCTAAGAAAGGTGTCTAATATTTGTTAGCCCCAGTTACTGTATTGATTAAAAACAGAGCCAAGGAGCTAGAATATGATTCGGTAGTTAAGAGCACTGGCTGCTCTTGCAGAAGACCTGAAACCCACATGGCAGTTCACATCCATCTGTAACTCCAGTTCCAGGTGATTGATGACCTTCTTCTGTCTGCTGAGAGAAGCAGGCATGCACGTGCAGGCAAAACCACCATACACATAACATAAAATAAATAAATCTAAAAGAAATTAAACAGAGTCAAATCCATCCTCACAAAGCCTTTAGCTCTTGTGAAAGTTTAGGTTTTGTTTTGTCGCTGAGAATTGAACCCAAGGTTCTGCTCATCTTACATAAGAACTGTTCTACTGACCCACATCCCAGACCCTTCATAACACTTAAATATAACAGTAGGTAAGATTGTGTTTTATAAAATAAGGAATATTTTCTTGCTTTTAATGACCTCAAGTGATTATTTCTTGGTCAGAGTTCTTTCTCCAAAACCCTCCCAAGATCTCAGAAGTTGTATGCTCTATTTCAGGTAAGACATATAATGATCTTTCCTGGGTATATCTCTCTTAGCTGTCATCATTTATAAAGGAAAGATAGATAGATAGATAGATAGATAGATAGATAGATAGATAGATGATTGATAGATAGATAGATAGATAGATAGATAGATAGATAGATAGATAGATGATAGATAGATACCAGTATAATATAATCTTTCTGTGACAATTTCCTCCATGGCTATATGGCCCACAGAAAATGAGAATGCCAGGGCCATGTGAATGCGGGACAGATTGGACAGAGGAAAACCATTTAGATTTATTTATTTTATGTATATGAGTATTTGGCTTACACATACATATGTGCACCATGTGCCATAGATGTGTATGTCTCTGTGTCTGTGCATGCATATGTGTGCCTATGCATGTGTGTTTTGCTTGCACATGAGTGTGCATATGCATCTGTGAACATATATGCAGAGGCCTTTCTCTACCACTCTCCACCTTTTTGCCTTCAGACAGGGTTTTTCACTGAACTATGAGCTCACAGCTTTGGTTAGGCTAGCCAGTGGGCTCTGAAGATCCACCTGTCTCTGCCTTTCCATGCTGGAATTACAGGCACCTGATGCCATACCAGGCTTTTTATGTGAGTTCTGCAAATACAAACTTGAGTCCTCATGCTCACTTAGCAAGCAATCTTACCCAGGATGCTATCTCTTCCATACCCAGCAGTCTTTGTAAAGGAAAGAATCTAGGGAAACTGGGCATAACTTAGAGTCTACAAAATATTTGAAACATAAACATGAGGTGTGTTTTACTATTTTAAAATGTATAAGCATAAATTAAACCATGCACACATGGAACTATTATGGAGCTCATGAACAGTAAATACCATGTTCAAAGAAGTGATGACAGGTCCTGTTCTGTGCTACTGGTACCATGGGATTTAGTATCAAATGTGGAGAGTACTGTAACAAATGGTGGGGGAAAATGAGTGTTTGAAACCTTATGATATTTTAATATTCTAGGTAATGAGAGATTAAAAAGCACAAATAGAAGGTCAAATGTAAAAATGAGACAGTGGGCACTAGGGAAATATCTGTCATTAAAGTGTTTGTCTCACAGGTGTGAGGTCCTGAGTTTAGATACCCAGCACACAGCTGTAACTCCAGCACTGGCATTGGGGAGGAAATAGATGGATCCCTATAGTTTGCTGGCTAGGGAGCTTAGCCAAACTGGTATCCCACAGGTCAATGAAAGGTCCTGTCTCCAAAACTACATTGGAGAGAAACTTAGGAAATCAATTCCACATGCATGCACAAATGCACATACATTTGTACACACACACATCCACAGATTTATTCATACACACATGCATACACATATGGACATACACACACAAAGATAGATAGATAGATAGATAGATAGATAGATAGATAGATAGATAGA
>NW_021604774.1:217475-246252 GCF_004785775.1 Grammomys surdaster | reverse complement strand
AGATAGATAGATAGATAGATAGATAGATAGATAGATAGATAGATAGATGATAGATAGATCTAGATCTAGATACAGATACAGATACAGATACAGATATAGATATAGAGAGAGAGGGAGAGAGAATGCCAGAGGATGGATGTTAAAGAATGCATATAAAAGAATGCAGACTGAAGACGCATATATTTGTCCAGGCATGGAGGAGGCTACTTTAAGACTCAGAGAACACTTCACTGGGCAGGAAAGTAATCTTTTAATTTATTCTTGAATGGCAAGAAAGAAAATAAACCCAGCTGACTGTTGAAATTGTGGAAAACCAGTCCACATGGGTCAGGAAAGTCTGTGCCTGTATAATTAGTTACCCACACCAGACAATAAAAACAAGAAAAGGCCTACAACACACACACACACACACACACACACACACACACACACACACACATGTATATATGGCTTCCAATTTAGTGGTTTTACCAGATGCCTGACTGTGTGAATGAATGACTCTCAGGTTCTTGAGCCCTCTCTTAGGCTGTTTTCCTTCTGTTGGATTATTCTGGCCAATGGTTTTGTTTTATCCTGTTATATTTTATCTCTTAAAAGCCTGTTGTTTTCTATGAAAGACAGATAGGGAGTGAATCCAGGTGGAAGAGGAGGTGTGAAAGAACTGGAGTAGTAAGGGAAGGGAAACCATACTCAAAATATATTTTCTGAGAAAAGAGTGTATTTTCAATAAAAGGAAGAAGCATTAAAAAGAAATAAAACACCTGCCTTGTAAAATTTAAAATTTTGCATGATTTAAGGAAATTCTGATCACCAAAAGATTACAAGTTGGGAAAATGCCCCCAGTGTGTGTTACTGTCAAAGGGTTTCTCCATAAAATATATAAGGATATTGGTTGATTGGTGCAGGAAGATTCTGAGACAGAGAGAGAGAGAGAGAGAGAGAGAGAGAGAGAGAGAGAGAGAGAGAGAGACTCCTAGAACTGTATTTCTCAACCTTCCTAATGCTGAGATCCTTTAATACAGTTCCTCATGTTGTGATGACCCCCAACCATAAAAATGATGCTGTTGCTACTTCATAACTATAATTTTGCTACTGTTATGTATAGTAGCATAAAATATAAATAGATATCTGATATGCAGACCCCAGAGTGGTCTCTACCCATGGGTTGAGAGTCAGGGTCCTAGAATGGCTATTTTAACCTATTTTAAACCAAAGGTAACTTAAAGCTAGGAACATTTCTCATCTTATTAGAAAACAAGGAAATGGAAATTGAAGTTGAAATGAGATACTGCTTTTTACAGTCATAGAGTTGTGCTGTATATGAACATTTGAACTTTACCATTTGGGTTTTACAGACTGGTGGGAGCCTAGATAGGTATTGACTCTTGAGAGATGAAGTAACCATCATCTACAAATTGTAGCATGTGCTTGCTGCATGAGAAGTCACACTAACAGCAACACTTTTTGGTGCCAAGAATAAGGTATCTAAATTCTGCAAATGTTCAATGGTAGAACTGATACATAAACCAAGCCGTGTTTATATAATGGAATGCTACTTTGTAAGTAAATGAGTCTAGCCAGCATCCTCCGTGGCCAATCTCAGAAACATAACCCTGAGTGAAAGGAAAGATGCGTAACCATGCAACCGATGGTAATCATTTATATAAAGTAAAATTGAAAAAAAGTCTCAAAGGCATACGGTTTAGAGGCTAGAAAGGTGGCACAGTGGGTAAAGGAGCTCGGCGTGCAAAGCCTGGCAATCCTAATTCCATTCCTAGAGTCCTTGGGCAAGGAAAGAACTGACTCCTGAAGGTTGCATTTTAATGTCCACATGCATGCTGGCACATGTGTGTGCCTTCAGCCCTCCCCCATTATACAAACACATCATGATGATGATGATGATGATGGTGGTGGTGGTGGTGGTGGTGGTAATAAATTTTGAAAAATATTGTTAAGCCAGTAAGATGGTCCAGTGAGTGAGTAGAGAGGCTTGCCACCCAGCCTAATGACCCAAGTTTGGTCTCTAACCTCCGCTTGGTGGAAAAAAGAGAACCAACTCACAAATTGTCCTCTGCCCTCCATACACACACACAGACACACACACAGACACACATACATACACACACACACACACACACACATACACACACATCATTTTAATTTTAAAATATTGTTTATAAATACAAAAGCAATACTTTTTCTTCCAGACAAGCCTAGTGAGACTCAAAGATGGTGCTAAAAGTGTTTTCAGGCCACCATGCTTTGCACTAATCAGGATGGATCCCCAGAAACCTAACCAGAGTCACCAGAAGAGATGTGTTATACCTGAAACAGGATTTCAAGGACCCCCTGGAGCTGTCTCTGGTGATAAAGCATCTATGGGTTCCTGGGACTGTACCTGTGGCCCCTCGCTGGGCTCCTGGAGCTGACCGTGGTTCTGAAACTATCTCCCGTTAGTCTTCCACTACGTACTTTTCCTCCTCAGTTGGATTTACTTCCTTGTCTGGTCCACTTACCCCTTGGTCATTTATCTCTCATCCTTTCCCTTATATCCTCCCTGTAGCTGATGTAACTTCTGAAGGCTTCTTTGTATTACCTTACCTCTCTGATAACATAAGGTGTCCTATGACCCTGACTGATTTTCTTAAGACTGATGACAGTATTGTAAAAGGTACTGGACAGTTTGGGAAGTATCAAAGATGCTTTAAAGCATGGGTGGAGAATGAAACATCAGCTAATGTAGTCCTTCCTGGCTTCAAACTCATTATATATCAAAATATAATCTTGAGCTCTGCCTCTGCTTCCTAAGTAATGAAATAACAGGCATGCACCACCATGCCTAGCTCTAATGGTAACTTCTTATGGCTTATATATTACATAAAGACAGTATATCATCACTTTCTCCTGTTGCCTGTGTTACAGGTATTGGTTGATTTAGAGATAGCAAGCTATAGCACGTTCTGTAAGTACTTTTACTATGATAAGAATAAGAAAGTGTTTTCTATCCTGAATACATTACAATGCCATGCATACATAATAAACACCAAGGACATTTTTAAAGTTTAACAAGATAATATTCACCTTTACATCACACAGCTGGGTTTTATGGTGTCTTCATTTATGAGAGATATAAGCAAAGATGTTTTGTTCTGTGTCCTTTTAATACTGTTATTGACCCAATAAAGTGATTTTATAAATCTCAGCTTGAGATATACTGCCAACTTAAAAGCACAGTGCAGAAATGACACTAAGCTGGATCTAATCCATTACTGTCTGCACAGATTCTGGAATTACAAAGCTCATACATTCATCTCCAGTATGAAGTTGTTACCCATTTTTTTCTTTTTAAAAATATCTTACTGGTTTGTAGTTATTGTATATTATTGAGAAAATATAGGCAATTGCTTTTGAATATATTATGAGGTTTGAACATGTTCACCTCTTCCATTCTGTCCCATTATTCTCCCATCCCCCATCCAGCTGATCTATTCTCCCATGGTTTCATAGATAACCTTGAATTTTTACAGTTGCTATGGAGATTCATTTTAATGAAGTCTGTGTGTCATCCAGGCCGCTTCTAGCATCTGTAGACATCCTATAAGAGGAAAATCTTTTCGTCCTCTCTGAAGTCATGGGATCAGGCTTTTCTTACCTCTCTGCTAAGGCAAAGCAGGTCTCTCTTCTTCTTTAAGAATATCCAGTTTCTCATATAGAAATAAGCGAAGGTGTCAGAGACTTGAGTAGCTGGACAATTAATCCAAAGTCAAGTGTTTGGGAAAGTTATCTTTAGTTCTTGAGCAATGAATTCTCAACTACTCACGTTTTTCTACTTCTGTGTTTTCAAGAAAATTCTGTTCTTCTGGCCAGCTCCAAGCAGAAGGGCCAACTTAAGTCCAAGAGCTGGGCCTTAGAGGGCTGTGTTAATCTCTGTGGGTTTGGAGCAAAGACTCAAGTGAAACCTTTCATAATGTACTACTAAAGCTTGTGAGGGTGACCCAAAGGCAGAATTTGTTCCAAATCAGTTCTTGGGCAATTCCTAATAGGGCCAAAGACTTATGTCAGACACTGGCATCCAGTCACCACTCTCTGATTTCTCCTAAGACACTGAAGGGCGCTGAAAATACAAAAGACATTTATAAAATCTTGTAATAAATGGAAAATGACATGCCAGGTGCAGAGGGTGAGGATCTGGAGTTTCGGAAATTTTTGTAGGATGCATATATGAACTTGGCCTCTACAGGGTATCACAAAACACTTGTGCTTGGTACAAGTCAAGAAAAGGAGGCAGGAATTCAAAGAAACCATATCTCACCACTAGCTCAGTATTGTGAAATATGAGAAATTATTTTATTAAAAAAAAGAAATCATACTTAGCACAGAAAGTTGAAAGCAGACAGAGACATAAAAGGTGACACCTTCTTCCACACTGAGATAATTACTATTAAAATTTTAAAGCACCAATTTTAAAACCTATTCTATGTTCTTAAACGCAAATTGCATTTTTAAATTAGTTTTGAAACAGAGTCATGTGTAGCCTAGACTACCCTTGAACTCATTGTGTAGTTGAAGATAACCTTGAACTCAACAGTTAAGAGCATTGGTACTATTCTTACAGAGTACCTGACTCCAGTTCCCAGCGCCCATGTTAGATATCTCACAACCACCTGTAACTCCAGCTCCAGGGGAATCTGATGCTGTGACACCACCTTCCAGCCTCTGAGGGCACCTGTATACATACATACACACACACACACACACACACACACACACACATAGGTACATACATACAAACATACATACATACATACATACATACATACATCTTTTTAAAACCAAAAAAAGTCATAAATATGCTTGCAGGTAGAAAACGTATTCTAAATTATTTTCCTTGCAAAAATTCTTTCAGTTGTCTTCTGAGTCAACACTCATACACACTCACATATGTAATGAATAGTGCCAACTTGCTCTGAAAATTGTATCATCTTTGAGTAATACTTTTTATTATTACTAAAGTTTACAAATAAAACTTCACAATGTCCTTAAATTGTTCTTGGTTTCTCTAGATCCCTATAAAAATGTAAAAGTTAGATTTTATCATCTTTAAATGCTTCCTATTCAAATATTTTTTTCTTTCTTTATTTTTTTCTTCTTTTTTTCTTTTTTTAATAATTTATTTTTTTTTCAAATCGTAATTCATTCACACAGGGGTTATAAACACAGAAAGGCAGGACGTGGGGAAGGGGATGACACTGGAGCGTGGGTGTTCAGGGGGAGTACAGATATCTTTCAGAACAGGGTATCGGCTGGGTGAAGATTCAGAGGACAGGTCACTATGACTCTGCCAATGATTCACTTGTCCTTATCTAAATTCAAATATTTTTAATTATAGTTTTACTTTAAAATTTAAATTTCAAGTTATAAACTTCTTGTACATTTTGCTAATGTGTGAAACTATGATTAACCTTTTAATATCATATTTGATTATATAGAGTTAGCATATGTATTCACTCATTGTCTTATTAGTTAATATTATTGATTCTGGTTTCATACACTTGACACAATGTTATGATCAACATTTTTTTCATCTGCTGTGGTCTATTGCTTTAATTGTCTTATTAGATACTGGGTCAAAGTTTACAATCAATTTTAAATATTTTATTCAGGCTGATAGGTTATTGTCCAAGAAAGTTTAAACAATTTGATATGTCACCATGAATACATGAGCATACATTAGTCAAAAAAAACAATAAACAAAACAAAATCTCCTTAAGGTAAGATGTGGAAATGACCTGAATGTTCCCCAATATGTTATAGTGGTGGTGTGATTTCCTACTTAACATTTTCTGCAAGGCCCAGTGACATCTTTAGATTCATTGAACGTTTGTGTTGTTTCAACTACTAATTCTGTGTTTATAAATATCACCATTTGCCCTAACATTTATTTAAAGGTTTTCTCACTGTTAGTTTTTAAAAATTAGAACGAAGTAACGATTTTATTACCTCATTTTCATGTACACTGTTTGCCCTCCCCCATCACTCCCATCTTCTGTCCCCATCCCTTCTCACTGAAGTCTTTTCTCCCCATAGAAGCCCACTTTCTGCATACATATGCAGAACGTGTATGTTTGTATGACTTTAAATGAACATATAAAAGATGTGTATCTTAAGTAAATTAGAAGTATGTTCTAAAAGTAAGGTATGGAACATTTTGCCAAATAGTTCGTCAGCTATTATAAAAGCCAGCCATTCAGTTAACATCTGGCTAGCTCAGCAACTCTACACCTAAGTATAACCTCAAGAAAACAAAAAATCATGCTTCTGCTCAAAGATTATGAATTATGAGGTGGGAAATGTCTCACCATGGTTATGAGGGCTTGCTGATCTAGCAGAGAACTGGAGTTCAATTTCTAGCACCCATATTAGATGGTTCATAGTCACCCGTAACTATAGCTCCAGGAGATCCAATGCCTGCTTCTGGCCTCTACAGGGACCTGTGTGCATGTACATATACTCTTGCACATATATAGACACACACACATAAATACAAAATATTTTCAAGTTATGAGTAAGTGTTCACAGACAATCAGACCCACAATAAAAAAAATTTGAACTATCAGTCAGTGAATGGACACATAAACATAGTCTGTTCGTGCAATTCAGTGTAATCAGGTTATGGAAACACATGAATCACTGGTACTTGCTACATTATTCATAAGCCTAATGCATTATGAACTGGAAAAATATTTGGCTCTAAAAGGTGACATTACATAATTTCATATCTACAAAACATCAAAAACAGGGAAAATCTATGCAGATAGAAAGTAGATTAGTGAATCTTTTTAGAAGGAATAGAGATACCACAGAAAATGACTTCCAATTTGTACAGGTATTTCTCTGGGAGTGATGGAATTACACAGTGATGTTGGTTGTGCAACTTTGTGAAAATATTCAAACACTGAGTTGTATGTGTTTAAATCATGAATTATATATTAACACAAAATAGAATGTTCGTAAATTATGTCTCACCTCTTGGTCTTGAGAACCTGGTCAAACTGAGGACCAGTGCATGGTTCTGTGGAAAGCTGATTGCACCTCTCTGTTCCTGAGACAGTAGATGATGGGGTTGCACATGGGGGTGACCACTGTGTAGATGACAGACAACACCTTGTTGAGGTCCATGGCTTCTATACGGCTGGGTCGAGCATAGATGAAGATTGTGGCTGAATAGAAGATGCCCACCACTACCAAGTGGGAGGCACAGGTGGAGAAGGCTTTGTGGCGGGCAGCAGCTGATGGCATGCCTAGAACTGTCCTACCAATGGCCACATAGGAGGCCATAGCCACAAGGAGAGAACCCCAGAGAATGATAATAGCTGAGATGAAGTCTACCAGCTCTGTGAGGGCCACATGAGTGCAGGACAGGTTAAGAAGAGGAGAGACATCACAGAAGAAGTGATTGAGGACATTGGGGCCACAGTAGGACAGGCTTGCAATACATGCTGTTTTGATCACCGAGACCAGCAGCCCACCCAGCCATGAAGACAAGGCTAAGCCCAGGCAGACCTGTGGCCTCATGAGCAGTGGGTAGTGCAGTGGGCGGCAGATGGCCACATAGCGGTCATAAGCCATGGATGCCAGGAGGGTGCATTCTGTGCAGATGAGAGAGATGAAGAAGAAAAGCTGGGTCATGCAGCCTGTGAATGGAACATGGCAGGGCCCTGTCCACAGCCCCATGAGCAGGCTGGGCATGGTGACTGACACATAGCACATCTCCAGGCAGCTGAGGTTGCCCAGGAAGAAGTACATGGGTTTGTGGAGCTCGCTGTGACTGCAGATGAGGTAGATAATGAGTGTGTTCTCCAGAAGGGTCAGCAGGTAGAGAGTCAGGAAGACAACAAACAGGGCATCTCTTATCCCCAGCCTTGTGGACAAGCCCAATAGGACAAACTCCTGGACTCTGGTCACATTGTCCAACTCAAGTGACGTCTCCATCTAAAAACAAAACACATCTACAAAATATTCTACAAATCTCTCTCCTCATATCTTTTCCTACTCTAAACAAAAACTATGATCACAACTACATAAATAGCTTCTTTTAAAAAGAAATATGACATTTATATATTTTGCAGAGGGTCTTGTGTGCAAATGTGGCATCATTAGGCCCTTTGTTGCTAGAGGCAGTTCTCTCCTTCCACCATGTAGGTTCCAGGGATCAAACTCAGTTCATCAATCTTAGCTTTGAGCATCTTTACCCATTGAACCATTTTATCAGCCCTGAAATCACTTCTGATTAAATCTTCGACTTATAAATCTGACCTATAAAAGTCTTTGTGAATCTTCTGATGGGGAGTATTTCAGAAACATACCTGATACAAATTCACCCCTCTCTCTCTCTTTAAAATACCCATACATCCTATTATTATTCTTTTAATAAATATTCTCTATAATACATCCTCCCTTTTTTGAGACAATGTCTCAGGTAGCCCACGCTGGCCTTGAACTTATTATGTACCTAACATTAGCCTTGAATTCCTGATTATCCTACCTCCATCTCCTGAGCGCTAAGATTACAGGCATATGAACCACACCCAATTTATTATAATGCAGTATCCTTGCTCCCCAATGCTCTGATTTTCAACTGATTCATGTGCAAAGTCCTCTTTGCATATCCACTGAGGCCTCATGGTTCCCCTTCCATGCCCTCAAATTCTCCAAGCTCTTTCTAGTCCTAGGAAATTTCCACATGCAAATGTTCTATTTTCTAGACCATACTTCACCATGTTCTTGGTTTTCATTTTAAAGTGTTGTCCCCAGATAGGCCTTTCTCGAAAGTCCCATACCATGGCATTATTCTTTATTCCCTGCCTCAGTTCTTCCTTGTGAAGTGATTGGTATTAGTTTGCATTGCTGGGAGAAGGCCGGAGAGATGCCTCAGTGGTTAAGAGCACTGGCTGTTCTTGTAGATGACCTGGGTTCAGAGAAGTTGTTCTGTGAATCACAGCTGAACTGAATGAGTATATCTAATTTTATTTTATTTTTCCATGGGTCACTCTGATGGACATTTTTCCAGTCTCTATCACATTGATAATACCACAGAGTCATATCCTAGTTTTTAAACCACTATGAAATTGTGTGGTGCATGATCTGAATACTGGAGAGTACTTTCACCCTATAAGCACCCCTCTAGCATCAACACTGTGAGATCCTCCAACAAGGCACAGTGGGGTACAGAAATAAGCAATACTTGGCCCCAGACAAGGGCTTCCTGTATTCCTCTTCATTGTTGGCTAAATCTGAATAAGTCGCTCTAATCCATGACACTTAATAGCTTTTGGAAAACAGATGTTATTATCTTCATTGGAAATTTATACCTCCACCATCGTATAAGGATCAAATAGATCTGGGCTTCTGTGTTATTATATATTAGATTATATAGTAGATACTAATAGCAGTGATCACAGAAGAACTGACATGGCCTCCTAGAGCTTCCATTTTTCCAAGACAAATTATGAGTTCTTGTACTGATGGTCTAATAAGACTCCCATTTGCCAACTTTCTGAAAAATGGTAAACAATAAAAACTACCTACTATGATTAAGACATATGTATTCAAATATAAATATCATATTTATGGAAGGTACAACATTTTGTGAACCCAGGTTGCAAAGCATTTTGTGGGTGGGATGTTATGCATTCACTTTGCAGAAGAAATAAAGCCCAGGAATTCAATGAATCTTGACAGAGGACACTCAGATAGCAAGCAGCAAATGCAGCAACCAAGACAGGATTCACCTGGCTCTGAAGCTAATGACCAATGCTTTACTCTACACATGTTTGAAGTGATGTTGCAAATCTCTCTTTCTCCAGGCCTCAGAACTAGATTCTGGGCTGTCTAGAAGGCAACCATGGAAAAACAAACTCAGCAGATAAAGACACTTTTCATGAAACTTGACAACATGAGTTTGATCCCTGAGACCCACATGATGTAAGGAAAGATCTGGCCTGCCACAACTTGTCCTCTGACTTTCACACTTGTGCTGTGGCATATGTACCCCCCCCACACACACACACACACAAATCAATACATTAATCAGTAAGTAAGTAGGAAGAAAAGAACAGTAAAAAGGCTCAGTATATTTTGGGGCAAACTACAAAGAAACTGCACAGCCAAGAAGAGAAGATGTGCTCTCACTTTGACCAGAGCCCCTCAGGCAGTTGAAAATGCAAGCTCTGTTTTTATCTCACAATCACATATTTTATTCCATTTATCCTACAGAGAAATCTTGTTTTGGCAGAAAGAATCTGGGGTTCAGAATCATGTGAACCAAGGGGTCAAATTCAAGGTCCTAAACTAGTCAGTTGTATGACAGTCAGCAATTTTTTTCAACATGGTCTTACCAGTGTTCAGTTTTTCCCATCCATAAAATAAGGGCTGTGTGCATAGCTACATCATATGGCAGAGAGGACAATTCATGGAGACAAAACAAGAAGCTAGGACAAGGCACCTGACACAAAGTACTAGACTCTAAGGTATCACTTTTCTCATCCTCATTTTTCCTCCTCCAGTCCCTGTACCACGGCTTCCACTTTGCTTACCTGAGAAGCTTAAGCAAAGTGCTCCTCTACTTGGGTCTCTGCTCAGTGATGAGACGACGCGTGTGTCCACTCAGAGTGGATTTCTCAGCAATGAAGCCAAAGGATTCAGTACTCAGTGGGCCTGGGCTAGGGCATAGCCTTGTGAGCCTGTGGGCATTGTCCTTGGTTCTGAACCAACAGTTCTAAACACTCATCCCTTCACCCACAATCTGAGCTTCTTGTCTGGACAATGCCAAGTTGCTTATGTATTCACAGACAGGAAACAGGCAAAGAGGCTAGCTTAATCCATAGCTGAGGACCTCTGAGACTGCCCCAACCCTCTGTGGAATTAACAGGTGGAAGAGGTTTTTTTTTTTTTTTCTAAATTGCTATTAGGCTTGAGAAAGAAAGCAAATGTGTGCCCAATCTGGAGTGATTTTTCTACCATGTTGATAAGCAAACATCCATTGCCTTCTATGTGATAGAAGGCTCTATGCATTCCAGGAACATGAGAATAAATCTGACATTGTACCAGCTCCCAAAGTCCCTGGTAAAGGTTGTTATGAAAATAGAGGCAGAGACTGAGTGTGGCAGAGAGGAAGGCAGACTGCATTAAGTTTTTCTAGGAAGACATGAACAAATGTCAATTCACCCCAGATAGGGCACCAATAGCAAACCAATATAATGACACCACTCAAGTCCAACCTGGAAAACTAATGACTTCATTCAGTTTGCTTAAAGAACTAGTGAGGCTCTACTTACAGGAGTGTGGGTAACCCCCAAACATCTCCATCACCACAAAGTCCCACCCCCATCATAGATAATGATCTCATAGAAGCTGCATCATGGAGTTTCAGCATCCGTTATCCTTCCACTTCTGGTATGCTCTGGCATCTCCCAAGTTGAACCACAATGGGAGGTAGGGCAAGAAGAAACTCCACTTATGGGTTTTGTGACACACGCCACACACACTCCAATTCCACTATGGAATGTCAACAGTTCTTTTACTATCACTACAGACCTACCTACCCCTATACCAATCTGCTCAATTAGTTTCCAAGGAGGTCTCCTTTGCAATATGTTCATGCTATCTTGGAGAAAACTGGCATTTCCAGGAAACTCTCTATGGCTGCCTTCATCCTGCATAGGTTGGGAAGCACTCCTTTGTACAGACACTTTTGAATTACACATTTAAAATAGAAGTTCTCAGGAGCTAGATAGACAACTCAGATGTTAAGAATGTTTGCTCTTCTTGAAGAGTGTCAAAGTCCAGCTCCAAGCACCCACAGTAGGCAACCCATAATTGTCTATAGCTCCAGCTCCAGGGGAGTGAATGCTATCGTCTGGCCTCTGCAGGTATCTGCATGTGAATGCACATATGTGTGAATGCACACAAAGGAGGGGGTAGAAAGAGATGGAAAGAGAGAGGGGGAGGGAGGGGGAAGAATGTTGTGTAACAATTTCCCTCAAAATAAAACCTTTCGATTTTGAGGGAAGCTCCTTAAAACACAAGATGGTCTTAGGCAGTAGTTCTCAACATGTGGGACATGACCCCTTTGGGTTTCAAATGACCTTCTCACAGGGATTACCTAAGACCATCAGAAAACACAGATCTTTACATCACATTTTATAAAAATGGCCAAATTACAGTTATAAAATAGCAATGAAAATAATTTTATAGTTGGGGGTCACCACAACATGAGGAACTGCACTTAATGGTCATAGCATTAGGAAGGTTGAGAACCACTGCTCTCAAGGAAGTGAAGTGGTTCATCCTGCAGGGAAAGCTCCTTAAGCCCAGGAAGCAAACAACTCAAATGCTTCAGGAAGTTCTTGAATCTGACCAAATATACTAGGCTTCTCCCTGCCTGAGCATATGAAGTGGTAAAAACTGCTTAGAGATACTCTCTGGCTAGTCAGTCTACCTAGAAGATGCTCAGACCAGCTGAAATGCCTAAGAGACACTCTCACCTGCCAAATTGTCTGCACATTGTGGCATGAGTTCCAGAATTCCAGATTTCATGTACAATCACCCATGCTGGGGTGGGTTTTTGGTGATGAGGCTGCCTTTGAGGAATTTCTATACCTCTAAGTAACCCCAGTAAAACTCACTGATTCAACAAGTTGGTCTTTGATAGCTTCCTTACTTTGGTCTGTCATTGATTCTCTATGTCTCTGTCTCTTTCTGTCTCTGTGTGTGTGTGTGTATCTATGTATTTATGGCTCCCTGATTCTCTGTCTCTTTCTCTGTGTGTGTCTGTGTCTCTCTGCATATCTCTCTCTCTCTCTCTCTCTCTCTCTCTCTCTCTCTCTCTCTCTCTCTCTCTCTCTCTCTCTTTTTGATGTAGCCTCAGCTACTTCCCCAGTGCTATGAGTGCCATCCTGCTACCACTGTGCTTCCCGCCATAAAGATAAGTAACTAAACCTTTGAAATCATAAGCAAGGCTCCAATTAACTGTCTTCTTTTAGAAGAGTTGCTGTGGTCATAGTATCTCTTCACAACAATAGAACAGTGTCCAAGATAAATACTAATGCAGAAATATTTCAATTAATTTTAATATAAAGGACACACAGAAGAAATATTTTCACAAGCTAGTATTGATGTAAGCAGGATAATTTATTATCTTGAGACAGGGACTCATGTAACCCAAGTTGGCTTTGAACTTTACATATTGTTCAGAATGACCTTGAACTTCCAATCCTCCTGACTTCATCTCCCAAGTGCTAGAATTAGAAGTATGCACCACCATAATATTAGCCTCATAGCCAATATTCTAGTCCAAGTCTTCCTCAAACCCCTCACTCTGTGGTTGGTTCATTTTTCTAAAGTTTGTCTAAAAGTGACATAGTCCTTTGATCAAGCCTCATGCCCACACAACCTAGAGTCACCTGGGAAGAGAGCGCAAGAATCAGACTTGGTAATCTGAGTCTTTTTGGATAGAAACAGCCACCATAATTCCTGTCACCAGAGACCATTAGGTACTGGGAGATGGTCTCTTATCTGTAGGCTTCAACTAGATTTAGGTCCAGCTCTACAGACTTATAATTTAAATAAATCTAAAAACAATGTGTACCATACAACATTGATCAAAGAAAGTGGTAAATCACAAAAGAATTCAAATCAGGGGACCAAAAAGAAAATTGTACAACCGTGTCATTTTGACATTGAATCTATTGACAGAAGTTGAATGAAGAAGATGTGGTAAAGTCGTGTAATGGATTACTATTTGACCAATTAAAGGAAAGAAATTCTGATATATGTATTGCAAGGTTGGGCTGTGGTCTCATCATGAGCAAAACAAGCAGTCATAAAAGATGAACATTGTGCGATTCCTTTTGTATGTGTTACTCAAAAGAATAAAGTTTCTAGGCACACAAAATAGAATTATGGTTGCTTCCAGAAGGGAGGAAGTGGAATAAGAACTTTTACGTAAGCACAGAGTTTCCAATTTACAGAATGAAAAGCATTGTAGAAGGTAGATGTTGTCAGTGATTCTGAACAACACAAATAGGTTGATTTTGTGGAAAATTCCTGGTATCTTCAACCCCTGCACCAATGCTGATTACCTTCTTGTCAATCTGAAAGGATTCCTCAGAACTACCATAAAGGATCTGATAATTAAATGTGGACAGCCAATACGCTGGTTACTTTTGATTGTCACTTGACACAACCTAGAGTCACCTGGAAAGAGAGAACATGTTAAGGAGTTGTCTAGATCATGCTGGCCTATGATTATGACTGTGTAAAATTGTTTTGACTGATGATTTATGGCTGTCCAGCCCACTGTGGGTGGCACCATCCCTAGGCAGGTATACTTGAGCTGTATAAGAAAGATAGGAGCAGAAGTCATGTCTTAGTTATGTTTTTAGTTCTATGAAGAGACACCATGACCAAGGTAACTCTTATAAAGGACAATATTTAATTGGAGCTGGTTTACAGGTTCAGAGGTTCAGTCCATTATCATCAAGGCAAAAGCATGGCAGCATCCAGGCAGACATGGTACAGAAGGAGCTGAGAGTTCTACATCTTCATCTGAAGGCTGTTAGGAGAAGACTGGCTCCCACATGGTTAGAAGGGTCTTAAAGCCCACACCCACAGTGACACACTTCCTCCAATACAACCACATCTCCAAATAGTGTCACTCACTTGGCCAAACATATTCAAACTACCACAAGCCAGTACACAGTTCTGCCTCTAGGTTCCTGCCTTGAGCTCTTGCCCTATCTACCTTCAGTGATAGATTGTGGCCTGCCAAATAAGCCATTTTCTTTTTCAAGTTGCACATACTCATATGCAGACACACCTACATCTTACTTAAAATAGTAAAAATAATAACAAATAAATAATAATAAATATTTTTTTAAAAATAACAAAATTGTGGGGTTTTTTTCAGGAAAATGGGTAGAACTGAAGATTAAGATAAATATAACGGAATTAGAAAAAACAAGTACCATGGAATTTCTTTAAGTCATTGAAATGGAAGGGGAACTATTTGGGAAGGAGAAATGGAACCAACAGCAAAGGAAGGAGGTACAAGAGAGGATAATGGGGTATGAATATAATTGTGTGTATGTGAGATCATGAAATCTGTTATCTTTTTTATTAATATACACTAATTTAAAATAAATTTAAGGAAAATGAGATAGCTCAGTGGAGAAAGGTGTTGATTGTTGCCAAGCCTAGTGGTGTCAATTTGAAACACAAGAACCCATATAACGGAAAGAGAAAACTGACTCCTTCAAGATATCATCTGACTCCCACATGTGGACTATGTACACACACATACACATGCACACGCATGGGTTGGGGCAATAATTCTCTCCCTCCCTCCCTCCCTCCCCTCCCCTCCCCCTCTCTTCAAGGCATCCCACATCCAAGACACAGCAGGGTCAACAGCAGGCAGAGAGCTCCACATGCTCCACACAGGAAGCAGATGTACACCAGAGCCAGCTGGCTCAGGAAGAAGTACATGGGCATGCGCAGACTTGGGTCCAGTTTGGTGAACAAGAGGGTGAGCACATTGCCCAGCAACATGATCAAGAAGATCACTAGGAAGAACACTGAGAGGTTTGGCACAACTGAGGCACTTGTGCTAAACCAAGAAGCATGAACTCCAGCTCATGCGAGCAGCTCTAATTGGCCCTGGACAGCCCTGCCCAGGAAGGTGGCCATGGGCTCAGGGTGAGCCTGGGCAGCCCTAAGGACCAGGGGGTAGCCCTGTGAAGTACCAGAGGAAGAAGAAGATGAAGTGAGAACTGTAGCTTCTGAATCCCACCCGTTACATTCCCAAGAGGGAGCTCATCCAAAGGTAAATCAAGTCCAGTCCTTTACCGTGGGTAGAGCTTTCTTAAAATTACCAGTGGGTGTGGGTGAGTTACTGGCCTAGCCCATCTTTACCCTTGCAGTTCTCTCTTCAAACTCCCCTTTCCCTAGTTGGTTGTACCATAGTTTTAGTTTTTATAAATGGCTGTATGAGGTGTTGTTGTTTGTTTGTTCTTGTTTTGTCGTCGCTGCTGTTGGTTTTGAGAGATGGTGTCACTTTAAGTAGCCCTGGCTGTCCTGAACTCAGTATGTAGACAATGCTGTCCTGGAACTCATAGAGAACCCCCTGCCTCTGCTTCCCAACACTGGGATTAAAGGCAAGAGCCACCATGCCTGTGAGATGGTTCCTGGCTAGCTCTCCATCCTTGTCTCTTTCTACACTTGAATCTCACTAGGCTTGGCTTCCAGAACCTTGTCATCTATGGTCCCTGACATTTCCTCCTCACTTCACAACCTGTCACACGGACAGCCTTGGTTAAGCTTAGTGAGCTGCAAAACCAAAACAGAACAAAAAAATGTAAATGGAGGAAATGGATTTGTGGGAGGTGGGGCATGGAAATCGGAGAGGACGAGGAGACAGTAATCAAAATTATATATGAAAAGTGGTGTGTGTGTGTGTGTGTGTGTATGTGTGTCTGTGTGTGTGTGTGTGTGAAGTTGCCAAAGAACAAATTATATCTGAAAAAAAGGATTCATCGAAGAAGAAAGGAATTCCTTTTCTTTTGTTTTAAAGATGTATTTATTTATTTTATGTATATGAGTGCTCTGCCTGCATGTACACCTGCATATCAGGAGAGAGCGTCAGAATTCATTACAGATGGTTGTGAGCCACCATGTGGGTGCTGGGAATTGAGCTCAGGACCTCTGAGCCATCTCTCTAACCCCCACAGAATTCCTTTTCTTAAAGAGTTAAGATTTCCAAGACAGCCCTAGGCCAAAAGTAAGAAATAAAAATGCCCAGTGAAAAAAGACTAAAGTGCACAGACTGAAGCCACCTTTCACCAGTGCAGGCTGACTGTCCAGTTGTAGGTAGAATGGAAGCTGTATAGAATTTGCTAATAGCCCATGAACTGCAGCTTGAAAAGAAAAACATCAGCAGGTGGGAAAGACTCACCTAATAAATTAAAACCACAAGAAAGTAGTGCTGTAAGAAGGAGAGAATCTGATTAACAATGGGTGCCTTGGAGGGATGGGAAAACCCTGCCACATATGAGCAAGACCAAGTCGCCTCCCTCTAAGCCTCCTTGCTTACCTGTGAAGGTGTGATAACAGGATTTCCCTCACTTGGAGGACTGCATAAAACAGTGCTACTTACTGGGTAGCTCCGTGTTCAAAAACCAAACACATCCACGGTGATCTTTAAAGGGCGTCAGGAGCCTGGGGAGGTAACTCTGGGTATCTTGTACTTGCTGCACAAGCATGATAATTTGAGTTTGATGTCTGGAATCCACATGACAAAAGGAAGGAACCTGGAAGTTGTCCTCTGACTGCCTTTATACATACACACAGACTGACACACACACACAAACATGTCACACACACATACCATACACATACACACCATATATACACAAACACACACATGCTGCTACACACAAACATACACCACACACATATGCCACACACACATACCATACACACACAAACACACAGACACATCACACACACACAAACACACACACATATATCCACACATGCAAACATACAGACACATATCACACACACAAACACACACACATACACCCACACACACAAACATACCACATACACACAAACATACAGCACACACATACCATACACACACACACAGCACACATACACATACCATGCACACAAAGAAACACAAACACATACAATACACACACATACACACATCCCTCAAACACACATGTAAATAAACGTAAACTGAAAAATCTATGTTTCATTAAAAGAATTACTGTAAACCCCTCTTAAAGGCAGGCCAACACAAAACAGGGACCTTCCAGGTCCCTTGTGTATATATTACAACTTTCAGTTTTGTATTTTTATTGGATTGCTCAGGATAACCATCATAATCACTGCCATCATCAGCATGGTCATCAGTATCGTGTTTATCACCATCATCACCAGATTATAATCTTCGTCATCACCCCCACCATCACCGTACCATCACCATACCATTATAATCTTCATTGCCATCATCACCCTGCTACGATAATCTTCATCATCATCACCAAGGTCTTTATCCCCAGCAGCAGCAGCAGCTGCTACATCACCATACTGCTACAGTCTAGACTAGATCTTCATCTTTGTGATCACCCCTCAATCAGCTTCACCATCAAAGAATGAAAAACAATAGTATCCTGCTCCCAGTGATCATGACATCATCTGTCCGTCCAGCTGAGCCCCATGCTCCCCTTCCCTTCAGCACAGCCCCTTGCCCCTCACCTTCTGCTTCTCTGTCTGGACTGAGTTGTAACAATGCTCCTGGGGCTTGCTGGGATTTCAGAAACCAAAGATTTTAGTCTTTGGCTCTAGACAGACAATGAGAGCCCTGAAGACCCCCCTTTTGGGGAACTGTGCTCCTTATGTGTCTCTGTAGAGGGAGGCAGAGAGTCTGGAGCCCCTGCTTGCCCCAGAAACTGTGAAACTTTCTCTTCTGACCTACCTGATTGTGTCTGCCTCTATCTACACACAAGAAATCTACATTTGCCTCACTGACCTGTAATGCCCTAAAGAATTCTCCTGCCCACCCTTCTGTCCTCAAGTCTTACCAAGTCTTGGCATACCTCTCTACAGAAGCCAAAAAAACAGGTTATTGTGTTTACAGACTTTCCCAGAACCCCAAAATCACACACACACACACACGCACACGCACACACACACACACACACACACGCACACACATACACACACGCACATGCACACACACACACACACACACACCGTCCATACCATTTTTTGAATCTAGCATTCAAATTAAAATTCTAAACTGAAGTCCTTTTTAAACATCCACAGATTTCAGTTTGTATTACAAACATAAGGGACCAGTGGCATGGCTCCGTGGGTAAAGACACCAGCAGCTGAGCCCAAAGACACAGGACATGTGTGGTAAAAGGAAACAGCTTTCATAGCTTGTCCCCTGAATTCCACATACATAAACTATGCATACAAATTAAGTAATTAACTAATTAGCTAATTATAAATAAATACATGATAGTACTTTTAAGAGAATAAAGGGTCTGGAGAGATGGCTCAATAGTTAAGAGAAAGTACTATTCTTGCAGAAGACCTGGTTCGGTTCCCACAAATGCCTGTAACTCCAGCTCCAGGAGATCCAATGACCTCGTTTAGCCTCCACGGTTACCTGCATGCACAGGTTCATACACTTACAGACACACACATACACACGATTCACTGTGAACTACCCTCTGAACTACACGACACATCTTTTCCTCTCTAAACTAAGCACAAAAGTATTCTCTACTTCTGTGTCTTGTGTGTGATGCCCAAAATAAACCATGCTTATAAATGATTATTACATCTCTTGTTCTCTATACATCATCAGAAAATGAGCCCTGGCCCTTCTTAACTGCAGCTAACTTCCAAATATGTCTCTGAAAATGTCCAGAACCAGACTTCCAAATGTAGACTGTTATTTCCAACATTGGAAGGATTTCTAGACCAGTCCATGATTGAGTTCAAATAACTGGTCACATTTAATAACAATACAAGAGGCATTATAACTTCTCTTTTTGATTCTCTGTTCTACAAGTTCTAAGAACTTGAGGCAAAGCAGCTTGTCCCATCAGGGGTATAGGTAAGCAAGGTTAGGTCAGGAACATATGTCTAATACAGCTTCCCAGTCACCATTGTTAGGAAGCTCAGCAAGCTCACAGGTCAGCATCATTCTTTGTCCTGGCATCAGCACATCTCACCAGTCACTCTGGCAGCCACCATGTTCCTTCAGCATCCTGCAGAAAAAACACAAACATGCCCTCTTCCCATATTAAATACCTGATAGGGATCATGCCATATGCCAGTAAGTGGATCCTTCCCTTTCACCTATGCATAAATATGCCTACTTGTAGAGTGCCATAGACACTCAGCAGAAAGTTCCTTGGCATCTAATTTTTTTAATTTTAAAATAAAAAGAATATGATTTAAATAAATTTGTGGTGTATGGAGATATACCTACTCCTTTTTTATTTTATGAAGATATTGTTTTAAAGTTCCATGGGCCATTTCCACAGTCCCTTGTCCTTGACAATTATAAGGAATACCAGTAATATGGGTAATGTTAAATTGCTGCCAGAGAGTCTCAAATGTTCGACTGGGATAGCCAGTTCCATTATCTATTTTTGTTTGTTGGTTTATTTGTTTGTTTTTCTTTTTGTTTTGTTTTTTTTATTATTGGATACTTTATTTATCTACATTTCAGATGTTATCCCCTTTCCCCATTCCCCACCCCAAAAACCCCCATCCTCACTCCTCCTATTTCTATGAGGGTGTGTCCCCACCCATCCACCCACTCCCACCTCCCTGCCGTTGAATTCCTCCTCACTGAGGCATCCAGCCTTCAAGAGACCAAAGCCCTCCTCTCTGACCGATGCCTGGCAAGGCTGTCCTCCACTACTTATACAGCTGGAGACATTGGGTCCCTCCATGTGTGTTCCCAGGCTAGCTGTTTAGACCTTAGGAGCTCTGGTTGGTCGGTATTGTTGCTCTCCCCATGGGGCCCCAAGCCCCTTCAACTCTTTCAGTCTTCTCTCTAATTCCTCCATTGAGGACCCTGTGATCAGTTTGATGATTAGCTTTGAACATCTGCCTCTGTATATGTCAGGCTCTGGCAGTGCCTCCCAGGAGACAGGTATATCAGGCTCCTGTCAGCATGCACTTCCAGACATCCACAACAGTGTTTGCATATGGTGATTGCACCTGGGATGGATCCCAGGTGAGGCGGTCTCTAGACAGTCTCGCCTCCAGTCTGTGATCCACGCATTGTCTCGTATTTGCTCCTGTGTGTATTTTGTTACTCCAAGAAGGACCAAAGCTCCCACACTTTGGTCTTCCTTCTTCTTGGGCTTCATGTGGTCTGTGAGTTATGTCTTGGGTATTGTGAGATTTTGGGCTAATATCCACTTTATCCATGAGTGAATACCATGTGTTTTCTTTTGTGTACTTTACTCAAGATGTTATTTTCTAGTTCCATCCATTTGCCTAAGAATTTCTCGAATTCATTGTTTTTAATAGCTGAGTAGTACTCCATTGTGTAAATGTACCACATTTTCTGTATCTATCCCTCTGTTGAAGGTCATCTGGGATCTTTCCAGCTTCTGGCTATTATAATAAACAACATTTTATTAAATGGAAAACAAAACCTCAAAGCATTTCTAGTCTTATTTTAATAACAGAGAAACACAGAGGACCAGAAGTCTGGGAGGGGCAGAAAGAAGAGGTACTGGGGTAAATATGGTCAAAGTACATATGTACTTGAGTGAGTGAACATATATGTATAAAAGTCACCATAGTGAACAATGAATTTTCAATCCTCCTGCCTCTGCTTCCCTAGTGCTAAAATAACAGGCCTGGCCCACCACCTTTGGGTTTCTGAGATGAGTTTGCTTTTTGCCTGATGTCAGGGCTGCTAAGACATGGCCTTGCTATCTTCAAATTATTTTTACTTTTCAAGTAATTTAAAAAGTAAAAGAGTTATGGCTGAAGAGATGGTTCAGCAGTTAAGGATGCTGGCTACTCTTGCCAAGGACCTGGGTTCAAATCCCACATGGTGCTCACAATCATCTGTAACTTTGGTTCCAGGGAATACAGCATCTTCTGACCTCCTTGGACACTCCATGCACATGCTTCACATACATGCACTCAGGTACACACACATATGTATAAAATACTTTCATTTTTTTTCAATTTCCTATACATTTTTACTTAAAATAGAATTACATTGCTTTTCCCATTTCCTTCCCTTCCTCCACTCCCTCCAAAGTATCTTCACTAAAGATTTTGTGATGCACAGTTATTCTGTAACATCCAGACGCTAATGCCCACTAATAGTTTTCTGGATGCAGCCCCAAGTTTCTTGCTTGCTTTATCAGTTCCCTCTCCCTCTCTCCTGCTCCCTCCCCCTCCCTCCCTCCACAGTCACAGAAGTGAAGTAGCCATAGCAACTCTGAAAATATTTATCATCTAATTCTTTACTTGAAAGTTCTAGCAGGCCTGGGGATATGACTCATATCTAGGGAGAATGTTTGTCTGGTATGCACTGGTAAGTCAACCATGCTTAGTTAAAGAGCCCCGCACCCATGAGTATCTAGAGAGCACAAACTGAATCCAAGGGGTGTTTTGATTAAGTTGGGGAGTGAGTGGGTGGATCTTGGAGGAGTTGGAGGAAGGTATGGCCAATGGGTATGATCAAAATGCAGTCTGAGAAATTATATCAACAAAGATATAATATTAAGATTTTTTTTCAAAGAAATCTTTATGTAGTGATGTATCTGTTTAATTCCAGTTCAGGAGGCAGAGGCAAGTGGATCTCTGTGAGTTCGAATCCAGCATGGTCTATCCAACAAGTTCCAGGCTCTAGCTGGGGCTATACCGAGATCCTCTCTCAAAAACTGAAAGACAAACTAAAAAGAAAGATACCTCCATGGAATTTGAACAGACCAGACTGAGAGAAAATTCTGTGTCTCACAGAAGTGGCTTAGTGCAACACAGTGCGCGTCCCCCGCAGCCGGGCCAGGGCATAGCGGGCTGCCATGTGGACATCATGGTTTCGAAGGCTATAAATGAGTGGATTGAGGACAGGCGTGACCACCAGGTAGAAAACTGCCACCAGTTTATGGTGTCTAGAGGGAAGATCACTAGAGGCTTTGGGCCGCAGGTACATGGCACTCACGGTGCCATAGAAGAGTCCCACCACCGCCAAGTGTGAGCTGCACGTGGACAAAGCTTTGCGGCGACTCCCAGCAGAAGGCAACTTGCGCACAGCAGCCAGAATCCAGGCGTAGGAGGTGAGGATAAGGACCAAGGGTACCAGGAGGATGGGTACGCCCAGCCCGTAGACCAGCCTGTAGTTGGCTGTGGTGTCTGCACATGCTGTCCTCAGCACCGCAGGCAGCTCGCAGAAGAAGTGGTCCACCGCTGGCTTCCCAGGACAGAAGGGCAGGCGCAGGGCGGCCACCGCATTGGGCACAGAGAGTGCAAAGCCCAGTGTCCAGGATGCTCCAGCCAGCGCTGCACAGCGGGGCGCGGTCACCAGGGTCGCATAATGCAGGGGTCTGCACACGGCCAGGCAGCGGTCCAGGGCCATCGCAGCCAAGAGGATGGCCTCGCAGCTGCCCAGGGAGATGCCCACGTACAGCTGCGCGCCACAGCCCACCAGGGAGAGGCGGGCACGGTGCATGGCCATGTGTGCCAGCGCCTGCGGCAGCGTGGTGCTCACGTAGGCCGTGTCCAGCAGGGCCAGGTGGGTCAGCAGGCGATACATGGGCCGGTGTAGTCGTCTGTCCAGGGCTATCAATCCCACTAGGGCACCATTACCCAGCACAGTGGTGAGATAAGCCAGAAGTAGTGAGGCCCAAAGCAGGGGGCGCAGGGAAGGTGGGGCCCACAGTCCCAGCAGCAGGAACTCCGTGGTTCCTGAATCATTGAGAGTTCCCGGGCTCATCCTGGGGACAGAGACAAATAGGAGGGCCACTGCAGCCAGTCTGGACTCGGAATATAAGGGATGCCAGGACCCAGCTCCTTCTCCCTTAGTCTCCCTTCCCAGCGCACTCCTTCCACACTCTCCTTTTGATGTCTCCATCCCCCTCCCATCCTGACATCCCGCCCTCTGGTCACTCACGCGCGCGCGCGCGCGCGCACACACAAACACACACACACACTACAACTCGAAGTTACATCTTGCTTACCCCGGCCTCTTTCCGTTTACAATAACTTGCTTACAAGTTCTCTGCCACTTGCACGTATATTGAAGGAAGCAGACTACTACATTTATATTGAAAATGTTTCTGAATCTGAATTTTTTCCTCCTAAAACAAAGGCTTCGGACAAAAGCCCAGTGAGCTGAGCTTCATCTTTGATACACACACAATGGATGGAGACAGCCAATCCCAACCTCCAACATAACACCCACACACATACAAAGAGAGAGAGACAGAGACAGAGAGAGACAGGGAGACAGAGAGAGGAGAATACATTTATTGATTAAAATACATTTTCCATATCATTTTGTAAAAGAATCTCTCTCTGCCGCTCTCTTCTCTGTCTCTCTTCCTTTCCCTTCACTCTCTTTCCTCTCTCTCCCTCATTTTTCCTTCTTTCTCCTCCCCAGCCTTCTCACCTCTCCTCTCCCCTCCCTCCTCTCTCTCTCTCTCTTCTGCTTCTTCTCATCCCCCCTCTCTCTTCTCTGTCCACATTTCTTCCTTCTTGTCCATCCTCATCCCTCTCCCTCCCCCCTCACTCTTTCCAATCTCTCTCCTCCATTTCTTCTTCTTTATCTGCTCTTTCCCTCCTCCTTTTCCTCTCCTCCATCCTCTCCCTTTCTCTCCTCTCCCCACCGTCTCCCTTACTTATTCCTTACCCATCCCCGACCATTTTCTCTCCACTTCTCTCTAGCACCAATCACCATCTGACACAACAATTCACATCCAGGGTCACTCGGGCTGCTTTTGTCTAAATCCTCAGAAGACCCTGGGACCCCCAACTCCAAGCCCATCCTCTAACCCTAACCCCTAACCCTAACCCTAACTCACCATCATTTCCCGTTCAGTCCTTCAGCTCAAAAATAAACCAGACTTACCTGGTGGAACATGCCACTTGGCAGGTATGGGGAGCAGGTTGTGTTGGGGTTGTAAGATCCAGCCACTCTGGAGGCCAGTAACCCACACACACAGTCAACATAAGCCCAGGGTGTTCCACACACCAAGCTTGCTGATACCACCTTCTGCTGCCCCTCTCCTTTCTCCGCTTCCCTGTTTCACCAGCCGTCCTCCCACTCAGTACCCATCATTCCTAAGGTCCAAGGTTGTGCACAGGTCCAAGATTAAATCACAAGATGTCCAATCGCATGAAGTCCATCTCAATTTTGCTGGAAAGAAACTTCTCTACAAAGGTCCCATGACACAGGCAAGTCAGAGGCACACTTCCTTCCCTTCTCTCCCCCTCCCCTTTTCTCCCCTCCCCTGTCTCCTCTCCCATTCTTCTCTTCCCTCCCTTCCTGGAGTTGCCTTTCCCTCCCCCCACCAACATTCCCCCTGGCTTCTCACAGTACATGCCCACCCCTGTCACAAATATTGCCTACCCCCCACTTCCTTTCTTTCATTTCCCTCTCTCTCTTTTCTACCCTTCTTTTCTTCTTTTTCTCCTTCCTTCAACCTCCCTCCCTTTTCTCTTTTTAACTTTCTCTGTCTCTCTGTCTTTTCCTCACCTTTCTATCCAGCTACCTCTTGTGCTTTTTGCTCCCCCTCTCCCTCTCCCTTCCTCTCCTGTCCTTCCCTCTTCCACTTACTTATGCTTCCTTAGAATTCTCAGTGTTTCTGTCCCCACCTCTGCCTCTAATGGTCCCTTATCTGACTCCCTCATCTGTTCCCCAACTCCTCCCCCTCTTCTTCCTGTTCTCCTCTCCCTTCATCTCTCACCATCCTCCATTCCCTCTCTCTCCTTTTCTTAATCCTCACGATCTCTCTTCAGTACCAGTGGCTAAGGTCAGAGACATTTTAAGAGACAGCAGCACATAAAACCTCTGGGGTCAGCTCTAACTCTCTGTTGCAGGGCCCAGATTAGACAAGCAATAAGAAAGCAAAGTGCTCATGGGAAAATCTGGCCTGTTTCTCTCCAGGGAGGGCCTACCTAAGGAAGACCACAACACTCTCCCACCCCCCAAAGCTCCTCCACAGAAACATTCCAGGCTGACCTCAAGGTCTTCTGATGAAGTATCCAAAGGTCATTAGTTGAAAGGGCAAGAACAGAGTGGCAGAGGTGGGCTGCCAGGACCCAAACCCGGGAAATTACCTGCTGTTCTAAGAGAATCTCATGAAATTAGCTGCTGTTCTGGAAAGCCTAGTCAGACAATGTTAAGAAAGGACGTTCACTATCTCAGGTCCCAGGAACTTAAAGAACATCTGGTATTTCCTGGGAGCCGGTCATGTCAGTGGGATGGTCTTAGGCAATGAGGATATGATAGTGGGATGGTCTTGGGCAATGAGGATATGACAGTGGGATAGCCTTAAGCAAGGATCCTTGCCTAAACTTTCCGTTTTGCTGTGCCTTTATAACCTGCCGCCTGAAATTAAAATTTAAGCTCTTGATCAGGACTTTTAGATTTGCGATTCTTCTTTGTGTCTCTTGTCCTTTCATTCTTTCTCCCTCCCCCCTCCCCAGGTCACTCGTTGAATTTCCCTCGGGCCAGGGCAATGGGCAATCTCTACAACCAGTTTGCTCTATACTGATTCTAACTATGTCTTAAAAGAAAATGACTCCAAATCTCTATTTCTTAATTTGTAAGATGCAGACGGTCTCTGCACATCACTTATAAGCTTATTTGGAGAGTGTGTTAATTCAAATAAATCTATTATTAGAAAGCTGTCTATCATGACTTGAGAGATGGCATTGAAGGCAAGAGCCCATAGGCACACAAAAGAAGTAAGAGTCCAGGCCATACAGTGTGAGTTTGCATGACTTGGTCAATGGCTGGGGTGTGCTGAGTGAAGGAAAAGATGAGCATGTGGTTCTAGCCAAGGCCTTGCCAAGCATCATGGAACTGCTGTTATACATGTCAATCACAGGGTGACATATTCTGACTGACTGGGACATCTGAGAAGACTTCTGGATTCTACTCTCAGGGGGAATGTGGGCCTTGGCTCTAGTGAAGTACCATACGCACAGTTATATAAGCGACTTTCAAATTTTCCTAAGCCTTTGGCCGCAAACTCATGCTCCATTACAGAAGGGAGTTTTCTTTCGGGGACCCTACTCCTTTTTCTCCTCTTTGACTTTTGGAGACTGGAGCCTGCTGTGTAGCTGTGGTCAGCCTGAAACTCACTGTGTATCCCGGGCAAGACTCAAACTTGATGTCCTCCTGCATCAGCCTGCCAAGTACTGGAAGAGAAGTATGCAAGACGCTTCTTAAGTATTACATTTCATAGGCCCTTGTGGGATCCCTAAACTAGGATGGTCTAATAAGCACTTGGATAGATGAGCACAGGACTTAGAAGAAAGACCATGGCTGAACCTGAGATACACAAATATCTAAGTCTTCCAGTGGCTATAAACCCACTGGAGTCATAGATACTGCAAGTCAATGCCTACAGACATACCTAGCAAATACTGGGTCAAGACTATGATAGAAGAAAGATGGAGAGAGGATAAATCACTCAGAAACATTTCTGCCCTCTGTGCACACAATTGCTTTGAACAACGGGTTCTCTGAATCACAGAACATCTTATTGACTCCCTGTGGGTCTCCCTCAAGAATGTGAAACCTCAATAGACTCACCTCACAGAAACTCCTCACCTCCTGCTTTTTACCACACGGATTCTTTGCTCAGTTCCTTCCTCAGTCTTGCTCCATGGCTACACATCCCCACCATGGAATAGATAGATCCTTCCCACCTCCAAGGACACACGGTATGCATGAGGCTCCTGGACTCAGAAGCAGGAAAAATAGCAAATTATCCAGACTGTGATCAGCATAGGATGAGTTAAAGCCCTCTACCTAGATCCACAGAGAGCTCTGACACAGAGGGACTGGGGGAGCAATTACAAGACTTCCCACTTTGCTCTCTCCCTGGGTCAGGACATTGGAACCATCACTTGACTCCCACAAGAACCCATTATTGGCCATCAGTAATGAGGCTTCAGTGGGTTGATCTTGGCCCTGAGTCCCCACGGACCCCATCTACCTTTTCTAGATGTGAGACTGGAGATCACCCTGAGAGAAGCCCTAGGAAAATTTCTCTCTGTTCTATCATTTTCTCCATCTCTCTTTTGCTTCCTCTCTTTTGATTTTACTTTATTTATTCCTTTGTTTACTTATCTTTGAGGAATATTGGGGGCCAGAGGACAACTTGTAAGAGTCATTTCTTTCTGGGGGCTGGAGAGATGGCTCAGTGGTTGATAGCACTGGCCGCTCTTCCAGAGGTCCTGAGTCCAGTTCCCAGCAACCGCATGGTGACGCATGACCTTCTATTAAGGGATCTGATGCCCTTTTCTGATATGCAGGTGTACACGCAGGCGGAGCACTCACACACTTAAAAAAACAAAAAGTCAATGGTTTCCCTCCACCATATGGGTCCTGAGAATCAAACTCTGGCCATCAGAGGCACTGTGCTATCCCTGCTTCCTTTCTCCTCCATCTTCTCAGATGTTAAGCGCCTCTCAACTCTTCTCTCTTCTCATATCTCTGGGTCTCTACTTATCTCCCCTAGTATTTCTCTGTTGTTGTTTCTATGAAAACGTCTGCTGCTCTCCCCTGCCGGCATATTCCCATCCCTTCCTCAGCGTCTTCTCTCTTCACCTCTGACTTCAGTCTTCGCGTCTCCCTGAGTTTGTCTTACTCTATCTGTAATATGAATATTTATGTGACTAGCCATTTAAATGACTCTGTGTTCTTCAGTGACAGTTGACTCTTGGACTTATGGAAACAGGAGTGGATATAAAAGCCAGCAGGAGCAGAGAGTTAGGGAGTGAGAAAGGGATTGGAGAGAGGAGAAGGAAAAAGAGGAGGCAAAGGTAGGGTCCAGGAGACAGAAGATTAGGGTCAGAGGAGGCGGTTGATGTGGGAAGAAGATTGAGTAGGGGTTGAGAAGAGAAGAAAGGGGAGGGGAGGGCAAGGGGTGGGAGAGAGGAGAGGAGAGGAGAGGAGAGGAGAGGAGAGGAGAGGAGAGGA
>NW_021604774.1:123508-217465 GCF_004785775.1 Grammomys surdaster | reverse complement strand
GAGAGGAGAGGAGAGGAGAGGAGAGGAGAGGAGAGGAGAGGAGAGGAGAAGAGAGGAGAGGAGGGGAGATTTTGAAGAGTGAAGATAAGAGACAGTTGAAAGTGAATTGAGCTAGCAGACTTCAAAGAAAGTTGGTGAGAATTGAGCCAGGAGAAGCTGAGCTGAGCCAGAGAAGATACTGTTAAGAGGCAGATAAAAGAGGAACCCAAGTAGAACCCACAACCAAAGTAGATAAACTATTATAAAGACAAAGAATTAGAAAGCAACCATATTCTAAAAAGGTACACTGTCTGTTCAACTTTCCATTTTTGTTCTTTTCTAGAATCCTCTTCTGTTCTAGAATCTTACACTACGTGAATGTATGGTTAACCTGCTCTGTTTCTCGCTCTCTGTCTCCCTTCTCCTAGTTCTATCGTTCACGTTGTGTTTTATTTAAGTATGTTGCAGGGGTGGGGGAGTACATGCACACGAGTGCACTGACTTCAAAAGGCAGAGAGAGTGCCAGAGTGAAGTTCTGTATAGATAACCTCAGGCAATATTGTATCTATGTCCTAGCACCTATAATAAATCGATAGTTCCCTTTTTATGACCTTTGGTTAATGGTTTTACAACCTCTTAGAATGTGCTCTGAGCAGGAGAAAGTCTGATTCTCAACTTTCAGTGAACCTGTGGAGCTCTGACAGGTGATGGATGTTTAGCCAGATAAAAAATTACTCCTAATGGATATGCATGCAAACATTCTCTGTTGTAAACTTCTATTTCAATTTTTGATTTGATTTTATGTGTAAACTTGTGATGAAATTTTTACCATGTGACCATATATTCTGAAAGATGTATGAGAGCAGAGGACAAAGAGAGAGTAGAGGAGAATTTTCCCTCAGCCCCTTTTTTTCCATTCATTCTGTCTCCCCCACCCCTTTTCTTAGATAGCTTTCAAAGGAAACTTTTTACAACTTAGAAATAAATGCTATCATCACTTTTCAAAGTGTTCCTTTTTCTTCCTGTGACTTTCTACTGGCAGGCTGAAAGTTCAAGCCAGTACACAGTTCCTGCTGAGACAGAACAAAGGCCACACTATTTAATCCCCACCCCCACACTGCTGTTAGGCTACAGGTGTCAATCACCTAAGCCAGCAGCATTTTACCCTCAGAAAGAGCAAGAACGTTTTTTAGGACTTTCTGGAAGTTATCATCAGCATTTCAGTATTGTTAGAGAGCTAGCATGCCGGAAGACCCTCAGACTGTAAAGCCACACCTGAGTCCTACTCTGTGCCCTTCCACTAACCTCTCCAGGCCGGAAGGTTCCCAGCTGGGCAAAGGAATTCTTTTCAGTTTACAATTCCATGTTATAGTCCATCATTGTGGGGAAGTCAAGGCTTGAATTTCAAACAGCTGGTCACATCACATCCAACACCAGGAGCAGAAAGAAACGCTCACTTGCTCACCTGTTTGCTTAAGCTCAGTTTCTCCATTCTTATACATTCTTATACAGTTCAAGACTTCCTGCCTAGGGAATGATGCCCCTCACAGTGGGCCTCTAGCAACCCATACCCACTTCTTTCTGTGTGTGTGAATGAAAGGTGGGCACACAGCTTGTAAAAGTGGAATCAGCTAGTTTACCTACATAACTCTGATTCAATCAAGACAATCCCCTTATAGGCATGCCCAAGGCCAACCCAACTGTAGACAGTGCCTCATTGAAACTCTGTCTGCACGTGACTCTACCCTGCATCAAGTTGACAATTAAAGCTAACCATCTATTGTCTGCTACTATTCCTGGGGAGACATTAACAAACATATACACATCCCAGATAGGGAACTAGACCAAGTTGTCAAACTAGTGTGTTTTATTTGGGAATGGAGAGGATTACTTTCAGGAAATGAAATGGCTCAAAGAAGGTTGTCTCTTAGACTATTTTCATTTCTGTCTGTCCAGTTAGTAAAGGACATTCATTGCATTTCCCATGCAACTTTAGGCTCAGGGAAATAATCACAAACTGTAATAGCAACTTAGAATCAAATACTAGAAACCTTATAGGTGTGCAAATGAACCTTCTACCCAGGGGAGAAAAGGCATATTTAGGAATTTAATATGAGAAACTACTTCAAAATATACTTTTTTAAAAAATTCTTTGACAATTTTGAACATGTATTCTATGTACTTCAATTGTATTTCATCCTCTCTGCCCCAGCCAACTCTTTCCAGGACGCCCTCCACTGCACCCACTCGCCAACTTTATGTCTCTCTTGAATCTGGTGAGTGCTGCCCACATCCACACCGGCACAGGCAGCCTACCAGGGGCCACATCCTTGAAGAAAACTGATTCTCCTACTTGCAGCACCGATCAGCTGCCGAAGTTCTGCCCCCATCTATGCTGGCACACTGACTACTCCATTACAGAGCCTCTTTACCTTCCCAAAGGCTACTGATGACCTCCTCAAGGACATTTTTGAGCAGTAGTGTGTCTACCTTGAATCGAAAAGAGGAATAAAGGAAGGAAAGAAGGAGAGAGAGAAGAAGCCATGAAATCTAAACATTTCAGGAAAATAACTTGGAATGTGTGGATCCTGTGAGAAATTCATGATCTGGCCAGGTGATTCTGGTACACATCTTTAATCCCTGAACTCAGGAGGTAAAGGCAGGTGGATCTCTGAGTTCGAGGCCAGCCTGGTTTTCAGAACAAGTTCCAGAAAAGCCAGAGCTTCACAGAGAAACCCTGTCTCAAACGAAAAGCAAAACAACAAATCCCATCCCAACAACTAAGAACCTAATTTATGCAAACAAATGTGAAATGACAAATGGTGACCACTAGAAAATGAAATGAAGCATCTACAAGCTTCCCCTAGTCCAGAGAGCCATCATGGGAGAGTAGGGAGCTGCCTCTCCCCCACTATCTCTGCTCTGTCTTATTCCTGGTGACTCATCTCCAGAGCTGGGCTATTAAGTGTTGCTTGGCAACCAGACCAACTCCTCCTTTCTCTCTCCTGAAGAGAGGACTACATCCTCCAGTGTTCCAAACCTACAGCCACAGCTGCCTGCAGGGGACTTAAACATTAGATTTTTAAAAATTACATCTTATTATTTACTGTTCGTTCATGCATGTAATCGTGGGTGTGTGCTGTCAGAGGACAACTTCCGAGAGTCCAGCTGCTCCTTCCTCCTTGTTGTTCCTGGGTATTAAACTCAGGGATTGATGGCAAGCACCTTTACCCACGGATCCATACCACTGGCCCCAGATCTGGATATTTAGAAGCAAAAGCAAGCATAGCAGTGCTCACACCTGACGTCACATGACTGATAGATCTGGCAGCGCAATTTCATATGATCGCTTGAGGCTAGAGAGCTAGCTCAGTGTTTAAGAGCACTGTGTTCTTCCAGAGGACCTGGGTTCAATTCCCAAGGCCCTCATGACAATGCACAATCTAATTCCTGTCCCAGGGGATCTGATGCCCTCTTCTGGCCTCCTTGGTCACTGACGGCATATGTGTATTTTACAACATACATACAGGCAAACATCCATACATATTAAAAACAACAACAACAAAAGACCACTAGATCTCTCCATTTTCTCTTTTGTCCTCCATCTTTCACTGTCTTTTCAAGATCACCAGAAAGCTCTCCACAGCTCCATGTCACAAGACTTTTTTTTAAAAAACAGTCAACAGATGTGTTTGCAGACACTGCTAACATTGAGGAAACAGTGATACAATGTATCACTCACATATGCAATTGGCAAGAGTGTTTTGATTTCGGGAAAGCAAGAAGCCTGCAGGCAGGTATCTGCCACTTACAAAGATGACAAAGACCCCAGACAAAGATAAGCAGGCCTTTCTATAGGGAACTAGGAGAATTTTAGCTAGGGTTAGGCAATCTAAAACTTCATTGGTGGGTGTCCAGGATGTTATATGGGTCAATTTTAGACTGGCTTGTGTTCAGGCGGTCAGTGGACTGCATTCTTGTGTCATGAGTGTTTAACCACAGGATGAGATGTCCAAACCATATGAGGCTTCCTAGAACAAAAGCCCATCCTGAGATAAGATATTTCCCCATCCTTGTGGTTATCTCCAGGCTGTTCTTTGGATGGGAAATTTTATAGCCCTGGTCTTAGAACTGATGACTTAGGGGCGTTTATGATCAGTTTCTGGAATGGACGACTTTCCTTTTGAAGTCAGGCATGGTCCTAAAATGGAGTTTATGCCATCCTCTTAATAGTCCTAACATGTTTGAAAAAGTCATTGGCTCACCATACATTTTTTTTAAATATGGCACTCATATATACATTTCTGTCTTTTCCTACATTTCCTACATTTCTGTCATTTCCATACATTTTTTTTAATATGGCACTCATATATACATTTCTGTCTTTTCCTTTCTGTCTCCCACACTGTCATTAACATGAATGTTGAACAATGGTATGTATGAGCACATTGCACATGCGTGTCACAGTGCACACGTGGAAGTCAGAGGACAACTTGGGGAAATCAGTTCTCTCTTTAAACCATGCCAGGAATCCAACTCGGATCCTCACACTTGGCCAGAAGCACTTAAACATACTGAGCCATCTTGCCAGCCTCTTAAACATAATCGATGAGAACCAGCAACCTCTCTTACCGCTTGTCAAAAAAGCCACAGTCTTAATATTTCCTTCTAATATTTCTTTCTTGTCAGTGGATGGTCTTTGGCTATGATGTGGTTGTCCTGATTCTTAAACTGAAGGATTGTCCAGAGAAACATCTCACTGCTTTGAGAAAGGGGTGCTAGAGACGGGGATGAAGCTCAGTGGTCGAAGGCTCGAAGAGCATTCAAGGCTGTGGGTTCTAATCCTAGTACCACAAAAAGCAAAAAGTCTGGTAGTGATATTAGTAATAATGACAAAACATCTCAGAGAGCCAGACAGCAAGCTCAGCCCTGGGGAGACAGAAGCAGGATACGGAGCTCAAGGTCATCCTTGGCTACAAAGTGAGTTTGAAACCAGTATGGGTTACATGAGGCACTGTAGTGGTTTGAATGAGAATGACTTTCACAGGCTCATACATTTGAATGCTTAGTTACCAGGGAGTAGAACTGTTTGGGAAGGATTAGGAGGTGTGGCCTTATTGGAAGAGGTGTGGCCTAGGAAGTAGACTTTGAAAAAGCCCATACCAAGCTCTCTCTCTCTCTCTCTCTCTCTCTCTCTCTCTCTCTCTCTCTCTCTGACTGTCTCTCCCCCTCCCTCCCTCCTTTTCCTCCCTCCTCCTCCTCCTCCCCTTCCTCTTCCTCCTCCTCCTCCTCCTCCCCTTCCTCTTCCTCTTCTTCCTCCTCTTCCTCCTTCTCCTTTCCCTCTCTGCCTGTTGCCTGCAGATCAGGACGTAAAACTCTCAGATACTGCCTATACTCCAGCACCATGCCTATCTGCTTCCTGCTATGATGACCACTGACAAACCCTCTGAAACTCTAAGCAAGCCCCCAGTTAATGCTTTCTTTATAAGAGTTGCCTTGGTCATGGTGTCTCTTCACAGCAATAGAACAGCGACTAAGGCAAGCATCATCTCAAATAAGCAAACAAGTCCTAAATAATTCATGGTCTGATGGGGGAAAAGATTAGCTGTTATAATCATGAGAGTTCTGGCTCAGGGCTTGGATACAGTTGAGGGGAGAATTATTTGTACATGGCAGACATGGTGGCTAAAGACAATAACAAAGAGCATGCCTACCTGTCTGTTTAGTTCCTCATTGAAGCACAGTATCAAATTAAAAGTGCATTTTCCATTTATTGTTAAAGTAAAAAGAAAAAAAATATGCTAGACAGTGGTGCACACACCTTTAATCCCAGCATTCAGGAGACAGAGGCAGGTAGATCTCTGAGTCCAAGGCCAGCCTGGCCTACAGAGCAAATTCCAAGAAAGCAGTGGCTACACAGACAAACCCCTGTTCTCAAAAAACAAAATTAATTAATTATTAATGAATTAATAATGAATTAATAGTAAGATAAAACAAAACCTCAAGTTTTTCTTTTTAGCCATGCCCCAGTCTGAGGAAAGTAGTTTGGGAGGACCCTATGTCTTGATTGTGAAGTCCAGATAGGAACTGCTGGAGAGTTGTGGTGGACAGATGCAAGAATCTACATTCAACTTTCTCTTTGGACAACTCTCAACTTCCTGGTACGGGGAGACACTCGGAAAAAACAGGACCCCGACCACACCAAGTGCAGGAGCTCCTTCACCGTGTTTAACATAACATAAGTAGAAGATTAATAAAAGTCAGACCTGCACTTTAGAGTAATTTGTTTCCCCCACTGAGACCCGTGGAGGAAACTAGATCTTCATCTGCAAATGGTTATCAATTGGAGATCACCTTTGGATTAGGGTCAGAACACATGTCCACTTCTTTCTAGGACTCCACCTGGTACAGACCCACCTGAGCAGGCCCCGTGTGTGCTGCCATGTCTCTGTGAGGTCATACGTGTGTTGATCCTGGTACAGACCCACCTGTGCAGGCCCTGTGTTGATCTTGTTCGTTCAGAGGGCCTTGCTTTCTTGCTGTTCTCTGTTCCCTCTGGCTCTTACACTCTTTCCACTTCCTCTTCCAAAGGGTTCCCTGAGCCCTGTGGGGAGGGATCGGATAAATACATCCTACTTAGAACTGACTGTTCCGAGGTGTCTCTGTGTATATTGTCTGGCTGTGGGTCTCTGTGTCTGTTCCCATCTACTGCAGGAGGAAGATTTTCTGATGATGGCTGAGCAAGGCGTTGATCTGCGAGTATAGCAGAACGCCGTTAGGGGTCATTTTATCACTAATTTCTTTTTTTTTTTTTAAGAACTGTAGTATTGGGTTTTACCCTAGGCCCCTAGGCTATCTAATATCAGGTTCTTGGTCACCCAAGCAGTGTCGGGTATAGGTTCCATTTTATGGAGTAGTCTTAATTCAAATCAGATATTGGATGGTTATTCCCACAAGCTTTGTGTCACTATTATACTACCATATGTTGAAGGCTGGACATCATTGGAGATGGAAAGCTTTCTGACTGAGTTATTAATGTTCCTGCTATGTTAATGTGCAGAATACCTTCCTCTACCAAAGATGTTGGAATGTAGGGTTGAATGTAGGCACCAGCTTGACCTCTCCATGTTCAATTAGCTGTGTAGCTCTGTCCTTGGGCTAACAAAAGATAAACTCAAGGACATCTTTGAAGGTTCCTTGTCTAATAATATTTCAGGGCTTTTCATATATATATGTATATATGTGTGTGTGTTTATATATAATTAGTATATTTACATGTTTAAAATACACACACACACACACACATATATATATACAATTTCTTCTCTCAGTTTATCCCACAGGTACTTGATGTTAATGTTATGGTTTCCAGTTTAACTTTTTAACTGAGATTCCTGAGTGTGTGAATGAGTGGGTCTCTGATTCTTATGCCTTCTCTTGGACACTTTTCCTTCTGTTTGTTGGTTTTGTCCAATTCTGATGTGCTAGTTTTTGTTTTATCTTATTTTATTTTATTCTGTCTTAGAAACCTATTTGTTTTCTAATGAGAGACTGAAAGGGAGACAGATCCAGATGGGAGGGAAGGAGAGGAAGAACTAGGAATAGTAGAGGGAGGGGAAATCATGCAGGATTTATTATGTGAGGGGGAATAAGTCTACTTTCAATGAAAGGGAAAAGAAGAAAAGAGTCAGACCCGAATTACACTTTCTGAAAGCATTTAGAATCATCAGAACAACTTCACGACAGCCTAACATCATTCACCAAGAGCATTAAATATCTGCATCCTGGACCTCCAAGATGAGTCAGTGGTTAGAGGAGCTGGCCGCCAAGTCTGCTGACCTCAGTGTGGCCCCATTGATAGAAACAAAGCCACACTGTTGGGTCAGGATTGGGGTAGGAGATGCAGAAATAAAAGAAAGAGGACAGGCATCTCCAGAAGCAGAATCATTCATTTAATCAGGACAACTGAAGGACTGCAGTCCCTCAGTGAAGTGGAGACTCCACGTGTGGCATGGGATACTTGAAGTTTCCCTGCAGTCTCAGGGTGGTAGAAGCCACCATCCTCTTAAATAGAAACTTCTGCAACCTGACAGCCCCACAGTTGAAGTCCACACAACATTCCTACCCAGGGCTTCTCAGTCCACCTGAAGCTTTGAGGTCATTAGCCTTCCACACACAGTTCAGTGGCTCCCTCATACACACACAGGCACACACACGCACACATAGGCACACGCACACACAGCAAATAAGTGTAATCCTTTTTTCTAACATCTTGATCCTTTGACACAGGAAAACTTTTTTTTTAAAGATTTATTTATTTACTATATATGAATACACTGTAGCTGTCTTCAGACACACCAGAAGAGGGCATCAGATCTCATTACAGATGGTTGTGAGCCACTATGTGGTTGCTGGGATTTGAACTCAGGACCTCTGGAAGTGCAGTCAGTGCTCTTAACCACTGAGCCATCTCTCCAGCCCCCACACAGGAAAACTTCTAACAATTATATCTAGAATGGTAATTCTTTCACATATTGGTTTGTCTCAAAAATTACTGTGATTGTTCAACAAACTTAAAAGTAATAAATTTATTATTATATCGTATTATACTGTATATTCTTTATTATACTGTATTATTACATTATTAATTATATATCATTCTTATACATATACTTTGAATATACAACAATTAACTTCTCAAAACCAATACTTGGTAATAAATGTGGCTTTATTTCATACTCTTGCAAATCCCGCTGAAACCTTCCCCAGTAAAGGACAGTTGAATTCTCATATCTACTCTTTTGAATTTGTTGATTTGCCATTTGCCACGTGTCCTTGCATGCACATGGAGGTCAGAGGACAACTTGCAAGTGTGTTCTCTCCTATCATGTGGGTCCCAGGACTCAAACTCAGGCCCACGGGCTTGGTTGTAATGACACACTCCACAACTTCCAGCCATTTCAACATCCTGTCTCACATCCACGTCCGAAATCAAATACATGCATTATTACATCATATGGAAAACGAAGTAGAAAATGACCCCTCCCCCTTCAAAAAAAAAAAAACCCACGTAAATGTTCTTAGAAGGAAAAAAGAAAAAACCGCATTGATTTCTCCCAGGGATCCATGAGCTACATCTTGTGAATTACTGGCCTAACTTGTGCAAATAATAAGCATGAAATTGTAAAACACGTCAACGAGCTTTTGATTAAGCCAGGAGGGTCGTGCGCACCACTGTCCTTAGTCTGTGCAGTGGCCAAGGAGCTGAGGCGAACACCCCTCCCCCACCCTCCCGGGCTCATTCTCATTCTTGATGATTCATCCCCAGGATACTGTGCAAGCGTTGCTAGGCAACCAGACCAATTCTTCCATTCTCTCCTCTACAGTGAATACTGCACCCCCTCTCCTGTCCTCTGCGGAGGGATCTAGACTGTTTCACGCAGATGCTACTTGATAGCTGGCGTCCAGGAGAAAGTGAGGCTGTGGATACAGTGCTCGAGAGATGTTCCGGCGCACTGTTTGATAACATACATTAATGAAAAATGGAAATAAAATATCTCTCCTGTTGAAAAAAATTCTGTCATCCACCCATACACACCTGCAACCCAAAGATAATAAGCCAGCAAATGGCTCAGTAGGGAAGGGGGTTTACTGCCATGGCTAACTGCCTGAGTTCTATTCCCAGGACCCAAACGATGGAAGGAGAGTATTGATGTCCAAAAGTTGTCCTCTGACCTCCATACTCGTATGAACCCCACTCCCTGGGTTCTCGATCACACAAAATAAATAAATACAAAATAAATAAATAAATAAATAAATAAATAAATAAATAAATAAATAAATAAATAGAAATAGAACAACATGCTATCAGAATTTGGATAAACTGCAACCTTGTGCACTTTGGTGGGAATGTGACATTCATTCACTGTGGAAACAGTATGAGTCCCTTCAAAAATATTCTAAAATATTTAAAATATTAGCTACTGGAGGTTTTTAGCACTTCAGAAATAAAATTTAGCCACTGTGCTCAACCATTTCATCTTAAAATGTTTAAAATCCGTCACCAGATACCATATTTTTCCACATTAAATTTAATTTTAAATCATGTGCCTGCTTCCTTATTAAACACTGCCATCTAGTGGCGACAAAGGCACTTCGTAATCGCATACTGGAAAAGAAAATAAGATACATTTGATCAGATTGTTTCTCAACCCTGGGCAAAGAATGTTCCGTTTGCAGTGGGTAGTGGTTGGTGCCGAGGCTGTTTTCTTGCCCAAGGCCTGAAAATACGCAACCACGACTGCTCAGCCATAGCTGGGACGTCTATATTAACCCTCCTCACAAAGGCTCAAGGATCACGGGTTGGGGGCTTGGGGGAGGCAGATAGAAAGAATTCAAGGGCTGATGATGGGAAGGAACAATGCCATTTACAAAGAAACGGTTACTGAACTCATGAGCTCACCAGCTGCGGTTGCCGGTGTAAAACCTGAACAGAGTCAAGTCAGGTAAAACTTCCAGCATTTTCTGGAAAGTGGTGGCGCACGCACGCACCCCGGAGGCAGATGCAGGCAGATCTCTGTGAGTTCAAGGCTAGCCTGATCCACAGAGCTAGTCCCAGGACAGCCAAGGCTACACAAAGAAACCATGTCTTAAAAAAAAAATCCATCAATACCTAGATGTGGTGGCATATGCCTTTAATACCAGCACTCCAGGAGGCAGAATCTCTGTGGGTTTGAGGTCCGCCTGGTCTACCTAGGGAATTCTAGGCCAAGTAGGGCTATGTAATTAAACCCTGTCACAAACAAACAAACAAATATCAAAGGCAGATGGAGAGGGTCTTTTGAAGTCCCACCCCTATCTGAGGTGCTAAAGGTAGTTAGTGGCTACTGGGGGAGAGAGAGCCATTTTTCTTTGAAAGGGGTGGCCATGCCTCAGGGGATGACCACACACACAAACAAAAATGGCAGCGCTAATTGGATTTAGTGAGGTTTTTTTAAGACAGGAAGTAGGGGATATGATGAAAATATGTTGTGGGGGTGGAAGAAGCTGGAAGAAACGGTGGGAATGGGTATAACCAAGATACATTGTATACATGCATGACGCTTTCAAAAAATGAAAAATAACTAAGGGCTGGAGAGATAAATCACTTAAGAATGCTTACCGCTTTTCCAAAATAAATAAATAAATAAATAAATAAAGTAAGTAAGTAAGTAAGTAAGTAAGTAAGTCAAATGTATTAGCAGCAGAGGGAATTTGCTTCTCCCTGTCTCTGAGCCTGTCTGTACCCCTCTCAGGCTCCTGTGCACTCTGACCTCCTCCAGCTGACTCCATCTTGAGTACTATCTAGGGGGTACCCTGAGTCACACAGACATAGCGAAGGGCCACACAGCTTGAGTTATCACGGTACAAAGTGATACTGCTGGGACCACATGGTGGCTGCCATTACCCATTTTGGAAGTCCACTAGGCTGGCTGAAGACCCTTGTTGAGCTTCCTTCATGAGCTGGGACACTGGCTAAATCCCCACTGATACACACACAAACACACACACAAAATAAACAAATAACCAAACAAACAAATAAATAAAGGGTTTTTTTAATATAAAGAAAATGTTAGATACTGGTGAGGAGATAGCTCAGCAATTAACAGCACTGGCTGCTGTTGCAGAAAATCTGGGTTTGGTCCCCAGCACCCAGAGTGGCTCACAGCCATCCAGAACTCCACCTCCAAGAGACCCAACCCCCTTTTCTGACCTTTGTGGGCACCAGGCACCCATGTGGTACACATACATACATTCAGGTAAAACACTCAAACACACAAAATAAATACACCTAAAAAATACAAGAAATGAAAAAGGAAATCCATAAAGCAAAATGGCACAATGGATATATTCTGTGCATGCCCACAGGGGCTTTTAAAAAGAGAAGAACACTCATACCAATCTATATTTGACAAGGAGAATTTCAAATTATTGAATTGGCTAAAGGCAATCACTTTCTGTGTAATAAAAGTCAGAATCTGGTTTAAACTGGCATTTATTGAGTGATTATTATATGCCTGATGTGCTTGGTGTTGTACATATGTCATTTAATCAGCAAGTTATAATAGCTCTGGATTTGTCAGTATTGGATTATACAACTAGTGCATACATAAAATAAATATTATAAAATACACTGAGGAGTTAAATGATGCGGCAGTCCAAAGCCAAGTAGCAGCTGAAGCTGAGCTTCATGGTTGACGAGATTAAGCTGACAGAAGACATGGTTCCCTAGTCTATGAAGAGCAGATATTCATCTTAAACATCCATCAAACAGTTATAAAGTCTGGACACGTTCTTGGCCACAGTTGAAGCTTCACAAAACGTTTTGGAAGCAAATATATTACAGTTTACATTCTCAGAACAGAAAAATTAGTCAAATCCATTTCCTTTTGCATGTAGGGGGCGGCTGCGTGGGTGCTGGCAGGTTGGTTGCATGCATATGAGTATGCATGTGTTCACCCATGCATGTGCTTGTAGAAATCAGAGCAAGATGTGGGATGTCTTCCTCCATTGCTTTCCATCCTATTGCCTAGAGACAGGGTCTCTCACTGAACGAGAATCTTGCCTTTTTGTTGAGACTAGCTGACCAGTGAGCCCTGGACGTCACCTCCACCCAACCCCGCCTCCCCATGCTGAGACAGCACAGACAGCTGTGTGTTATGTGGATCCCAGGGAGTCAAACTCAGGTTCCCATGTTTGCAGAGCAAGTGCCCGTACCCACCGAGCCATCTCCCTAGCACCCCCGCCACGCAAAAGTATTTTTAGACAAAAACTAAACTGCTGGACTTTGAAGCATTTACTAAGACTGCTACAAAAAACAATGTCAAGATAAGAAAGGATGTAGATTATATAATGCCAAGATGTGGTCAAGGTTATATCCAGAAGGATCTTTCTATTAAGTATTCTATTGCAAATATAGAGAGAATATAAATTAAGTGTGCCACTTAAAAGGTAAACAAGAAATAAAAGTAGTCAGAACTAAGCACAGTATGCATATTCTGTAATTTAACATATTAAAAATAGCAAAAGAAATAATAAATATAAATATTTATAATTTTACAAATTATAAATAAATATAAATAAAGCCAAACACTAGATCCTTGGAATAAACAATAACAAAAGCCAGATAAGAGTTTAGTAAAAGCAAACAAATAACAAGGAAGCTACAATGGCAAGTTAAAAGAAAAACAGTGATAGGAAAAAATGCAGAGAATCTTTTTTTGTTTAATTATAAAAATAGTGTTGATAATTAAGTTTAAAATCTCAAAAGGCCTACAGAATGAAGAACTCTCTAGAGGATAAAAGACCATTATAAATCATCAAAATGAATCCAAGAAGTAAAAATGTACTCATAAGCTACCAAGATAGAATTATCATAGTAATGGCTTATGATAATTCAAACTGCTTTCCAAACATCATCTGAGATTTCCCTCTCACAAATCTCGGAATTGATCACTGGTGAATTCTTTCTTTAAAAAATTTAAGATTTATTTTTAATTATATGTATGTGTGTGGGGAATATAGGCGAGTATGTGCATATGAGTGCCATGCCCCCAGAGGCCAGCAGGGGGAGCCTGAGCCCTGGAGCTGGCATTCCAGGTAGTTGTGCACTGCCTGATATGGGTGCCAGGATGCAAATTGCAAGGGTGATACACACTCTAAACCATGAAGCCATCTCTCCAGCCACAGTAAATTCTTTTAAGCTGTCAAAGACCTGATATTTCTCAAGCTACATAAATTACTCAAAAGCATAAGAAATTACTCAGATCTCTCAATGATGTAAGGTTAAGCCATGAGACCAAAACTTCACAAAAATAGCACCAACTTAAGATAGAGGCAAGTGTCCTTATATAAAATAGCAAGAAAAGGGAGTCTACATGGAAAGACTGTGTACACTGAAAATGCTATGATAATGGGGCTGGAAAGATGGCTCCACAGTTAAGAGTACTGGATGTTCTTCCAAAGGATCCAGGTTCAATTCCCAGCACCCACATGGTGGCTCAAACCATCTGTAACTCCAGTTTTAAGAGATCCAATACCCTCTTCTGGCCCCCACAGGAACCAGGCATATACATGGTAGGTACATAGACATACATGCAGACAAAATGATAAATTGTATAATGACAATTTTGTAAAAGACAAAGATGGTTCAACATTGATCCTAAGTTGTACATTTTTTAGCTTCTCTAAAAAGATGTCTTCCAATTCATAATGTCTTACAATTAATTCTCATTTTTTCTTTTTCAGCAGTATACAAAACTTCTCAATAGCGTGCAAAATAATGTTTTTATAATCAATGATGTATTCATTTAAATAAATTTTAGTAATACAGAAACCTCATAATAAAAAGTTTTATGGGAAAAAAGTAAACTCATGAAGCTATAGACACAGCTCAGCAGTTAAGGGTACTTCCTGTTCTTGCAGAGAACCAGAGCCCTGTTCCCAGCACCATTCAAGCAGCTCACAATTGCCTTCAACCTTACCTTCAGGGGCTCAAACACCCTCTGCTGGCTTCTGCAGGCACTGCACTCACAATAACATACACACAGAGAGATGCACACATATAACATAATTAAAAACAAAGCTTTCAGATAAATAAGTTACAAATAATTATGAACTCATCTCAATGGATGTGTTAAAGGCATTTCTTCATTCTCAGTATCCATTCCCGGTTTCTAGCCAGGACAGTTTCTTAACACGACACGGGGCTTGTGTTTCCATCCAGTGGCTGCTGTGGTAGTTAAATGTGAAGCATCATGGGCATCCCAGTTAAAACCAAGAATAAGAACAGCACACACACTACCAACACGATGGTTGTTTGCTGTGGAGCCTTGGACCACTCCACAAAGCCCTAAAAGGGGAGGAAGGAGAGGGGGAAAAAGAAAGTATCAGCAGTGAAAAGGAAGAAGGTTGACACCATTAACCACAGGAAAATAGGAAAATATGAGCGTATGGTTAAGGGCCTTCCAGCAGAGAAGCTGTTGGAATTTAAAACTGCATGACAGAATATCCAGATATTAGATACACATATGGAAGCAAGCAACGTACCTGTGTTTTGAAGAATAAAAATTTCAGAACAAAGGATGAAAATTGCAAAATATCACTGTATAGAAAGACTTAGCTTTGTGACACAGGTGTGTGGTTCTGGACCCAACTCCTCTTTTACATTTCCAACCATCTATCATATTGTATTCATTTTAAATATAACAGCCTCATGGAACTTTTTCCCACATGTTTATAGTGTGTGGCATGCATGTTCACATGTGTATGGGTACACATGTATATATACACAGATGTGTGTGTGTGTGCGTGCGTGCATGTGCGTTTACATGTATGTGGAAGCCTGAAATCAACATTAGCAATCTTCCTTAGTTGATCTCCACCTTATACACGGAGGCAGGGGCTCTCACTCGAAGCAGAACTTGGTGACGTAGGGTAGTGTAGGTAGGCTGCTTGCAGCAGGGACTCCCCAGTCTCTGCCTTCCACATTCAGAGTGCTAGAATTACAGGCAGATTGCCACATGCACACAGCATTTACATGGGTTCTGAAAATCCAAACTCCATTCCTCACTCTTGTCAAGTGCTTCTCCTCTGAGCACTCCATGTCATTCCTTCAGACCCCTCCTTTGAGACACGACATCGGCCTTTGTTTTTCTCCACCCATATTTGAGGCATCAGCAAAAGCTGTTGTCTTTGCTTTCGAAGCATTTCCATAGCTAATCACTTTCTTTTATTCCTGTCACTGTAGCCAAGAACAACATCATACATCCTCTCACTACAGACAACTGTTTCCCTTCTTTTAAAAAAATTCACTTTAGCTTCGTAAACTTTTAATTTTTATTGTATATGGGGAAGGGTGTCTTGCCTGCATGTATGTCTGTATTCCATGTGCATGCCTGGTACCCCAGGAGACCAGAAGAGGGATTCAGATGCCCTGGAACTAGAGTTACAGATGGTTGTGAGCTGCCATGTGGGTGCTGGAGATTGAACCTGAGTCCTCTGGTTCAATTAAAGTTAAGAGCCGGCACTCTTAACTGTTGAGCCATCTCTCCAACCCCAGATTTATATTAAATTACATGTATATGTGTGTCTGTTCGTAGTAGTGGGTTCTGTACACATAAACGCAGTACCCACAGAGGCCTGAAGAGGGCACCGGATCCCCTGGAGCTGGAGTTACAGGTGGCTGTGAGATAAGTGACACGGTGCTGGGAACCGAACTTGGAGCCTCTGGAAGTACGGAAATCACTCTTAATCATTGAACCATCTCTTCAGCCTCAGATACCTGCTTCTAAGTACTCAGACTCATTTTTCTCTTCCCAGGTCAGACAGTGTTTGTTATGGTCTGATTCTGGATATCTCCTACAGACTCCTGCTCTGAGTGTTTGTTTACAGCCAGCAGTGCTGTTCTGGGAGGCTGTGGAGGCTTCAGGAGATGGGTACGAGCTGAGGGAAGTAGATCTGGGGATAAACCTATACAAAGCCCTGAGTCCTGATTCTGTTTCCCTTCCTTGGTTTTATCTAGGCGAATAGCCTCCACCATGTGCTCCAACCGCCATTAACTGAGCTGATGGACTAGAACCGTCGAAAATCATGAGCTGAAATGAATCTTGCTGCTCATGTATCATCAGGTGTTGTCGTAGCAATGACATGAATGCTAACTAGTATGTTGTTTCTTCTAAAGTTGAAGTAAATTTGAAAATGACCAATATGCACTCACAAGTGTGTGTGTTCTGTATTACTCTATTTTAATAAAGCTTTTTTTACTTTACATCGTGATCACAGCTTCCCCTCCTTCCTCTCCTCCCAGTCATTCCCTCTCACCTCCTTCCCTCCACATTCCCCCTTCCCTTTCTCGTCAGTGAAGGGGAGGCCTCCCATAGATATCAACCAGCCTTGGCATATCAAGTTGCAGGAAGCTGCAATCGGGATGTTAATTAATTAAATAATTAATGGAAAAACATCTAAAAATTAGTTTTAGAAGCAGTCTCATGTAGCCAAGACGGACTCGAACTCACTACATAGCCAGGAATGACCGACCCTTGTGCTTATTTCCTGCCTCTCCTCCCTAAGGGCCGGGATCACACCTTCATGCTATGCGAGAGATCAAACCCAGGGTTTCGGGGGGAGAGAGAGGGTGACTGCATGAAGGGGATGGGTGGATGGGTAGGCGGGCAGACGGATGGAGGCATGCTTGGTATTATAGGTGGGTTGACAAGTGAGTAGATGAGTGGGTGAATGGATGGATGAGTAGAGTGAGTGAATGGATGGGTTGATAGGTGGATAGATGAGTGGACAGATGAATAGGTGACTAGATAATGGATGTATGTATGAATGGGTGGATGTATGTATGAATGGGTGGATGAATGTATGAATGGGTGGATGGATGTATGAATGGGTGGATGAATGTATGAATGGGTGGATGAATGTATGAATGGGTGGATGGATGGATGGGTGGATGGATGGATGAATGGGTGGATGTATGTATGAATGGATGGATGGATGGATGAATGGGTGGATGGATGTATAATGGGTGGATGGATGGATGGATGGATGGATAGATGGATGGATGAATAGATGGCCAGACAGATGGATGGATGAATGTATGAATGGGTGGATGGATGTATAAATGGATGGATGGATGGATGAATGTGTGGATGGATGTATGAATGGGTGGATGGATGGATGGATGGATGGATGAATGGGTGGACGTATGTATAATGGGTGGATGGATGGATGGATGGATGAATAGATGGCCAGACAGATGGATGGATGGACTGATTATGAGTGGAGAGCTATGAATGGTTTGTATGCATAGAGATACACACATATCACATGGGGACCTCCACTATGTCCGACCACCACAGGGATGTGGACTATCTCCTGCCAGAGTGCACTTGGAACTTCTGAGCAGTGAAGTCATTCCAGGCCGAGGAAGGAAATGTAATGACTCACTGAGATCTTCGTAACATTTACATTAAAGGAAATGATCCCTACACATACCTGGGAGTCCTCTAACTCATCATCTTCCTCCACTGAGCTCCAGTCCTGAGACAGCCCAGTCTCTTGGGAAGACAGATCTGGGAAGGCAGAGGAGCAGAGAAGAAGATGGCTGTGAATGAGCACGCAGACACGGGGTCAGGCTCCCCAAGCTTTCTCCATGGTATCCTCTCCCTTCTGTATCAAAGACCTGACACATTTAAACACACACATATTCACATGTATATACACACATACACTCAGGAGCACATGCATACATATACAAACACACACACAAACACACACACAGATATATACATGTATATACACATACACAAACACATACAGATAATACATACATACACACACATTTACAAACATACAAATATATAGATAGATACATATGTATACACAAGCACACACATACACACACACAGTTCATGTGGGGCTGATAACATATCAGGCCTGAATTCTGATCCTGCAGCTGACTGCATGACTAAAACTGGACCATCTGATGGGCTCCTCCGTTCACCTGTCCAGAAGGTAAAAGCTCCCTAATGGGCTTCCAGCCAAGATCTGAGTGAGGGAGCAGAGAAACTATTCCAGAAGCTTCCCTACCTTCCACAAGACAAGCTTGCAGGGAAGAAGTCCCCACATAGTTACTACCTATGCATCCTTCTCAGTCCTGAGCTGAATAAAGTTAGTAGAGATTGTTTTGTTTTATGAAACTCGGGTTAGCCTGGAAATCTCTCTCTAAGTCAGGTGAGCCTCACACTCATGAGCAATCCTCCTGCCTCCGCCTCCCAAGTACTGACAAGAGTCAGCCACCATGCCTAGCTTAGAGTCGACTTTTATTTTCTTTTAACAGGGGTGAGTGGAGGCACACGCCATAGCACGCGTGTGTAGGTCAGAGGAGGACTTCTGGGAATCAGTTACCTCCTACCACGTGGAGATCAAACTCAGGTCATCGGCTTTAACAACAAGCATCCTTACCCACTGATCCAGCATGCTGGCCCAGGGGTCCGTCTTAACTGACCTCTTACCTGTCACTTTTGACTTCTTAAACCAACCTGGGTTCTAGAAAGCAACTAGAAGCAGTCTTAACGCCCTTCACACCTCTGACACCTCTGACATTTGAGCTGCATAGTTATTAGAGGGGAGGGCTTGAATCATTCCTCCTGGGTAAACAACACATTGTGACCTCCGCCCGCACAGTCTTTTGTTAGTAACCTCAGTTGTGGGGTCCCTATCTGAGATGAGAAGGGGTGTGTGTGCGTGTGTGTGTGTGTGTGTGTGTGTGTGGTCTCCACATGAAGTTTCATACAACCCCTTAGTGATCCTGGCCTTGATCATGCTATATTTCAATCTATCACATATTAATATCAAGTTGCCAGCAAAGGCTTTAAAGGTGCCTAGGAGGACTGGAGAGATGCTCAGTGCCTAAGAGGGATGGAGGGACGGAGGGACGGAGGGATGGAGGGACGGAAGGATGGAGGGACGGAGGGATTGGGGGATGGAGGGATGGAGAAATTCTTGGTGGTTAATAGCAACCAAATCAGACATAATTGCCTTTAACTCCAGCTCCAGTGGATCCTGTGCCTTCTGGCCTCTGTGGGTACTTGCATGCACTTGCTCATACACAAGCACACACACACACACACACACACACACATTTCTTTTAAGTTTAAATGTTTAGGTATCCCAGCATTCCCTGTTCCTCACTACCCTCCAAGGACCCATGAGAATAAACCAACCCAACATGTGAGGAAAGCCATCTAAGAAACAAGTCTGCCAGCTCCCTAGAATCCTATAGGCAAGTGCAAAAACAGACAACAGAAGAAATGCCCCTGAGGTCACGTCAAACTGCTGACCTACAGAATTATAAACCCATACATGCTTGTTGCATCAAGTGACTAAGCATTATGCAGAAAACAAAACAAAAAACAGCCAGTTCAGCCTTCCACAAGGCAGTGGGTGACAGAAGGAATGTTCAGCTTCTCCTCAGTCCCCCTTGCCCACTTCCCACAGGACCGCTCACCTTTCTCATCACTGTCATAGCTGGAGGCCCCAACCTCCACAGCCTCCCAGTCCTTGGGGAAGGTGGAGTGGCATGGCTTCTCCCAGGCCCTGCTGTCCCGAGGCAGTAGTCCCTGTGTCTGCTCAGTCCTGAGGCTCTGCATCTCCTCAGGAGGAGGCGTGGCTTCCAAGGCAGGCTTTTTCTTTTTTACTTCTCTTGTTCCAGTGTCCTGTGGGGTTCCTCAGGTACAGGATTCAAAACCTAAGGACTGACCGACACGAGATCATCCAGTGATTAGTGCTAGGCGTGGTGCCGAACCCTAGAAAGAGAATGGGGGGCGGAGAGATGGTTCAGTAGTTAAAAAGGAAGGGTTTACTCTTAACTCAGTCTGAAGAATCGGCCTATCACTTGGTGGGGGAGGGGCACGGCTGCAAGGGCAGGAAGTATCAGGTCGCCTTGCTTGCACAGTCAGGAAGCAGAACGTGGCAGATGCTAGTGCTCAGCTCGTGTTCCCCTTTTTAGTCAGCCCTGTACCCCACTCCCTGGATGGCAGCTGCCCTTCAGGGTGGGTTTTCCTAATCAGTTAAAGCTATCTGGAAACATCTTCGTAGACATAGCCAGAGGGTTTCCATGGTGATTCTAAGTTGCCATCGTAGCTGGTAATTTAGATGACAAGATTAACCTTCATGGTAGCAGATTCCGAGCAGTGTGCTTTGAAACAAAAATACTTATTGAAGAAAAATCTAGAAAATGTGGGGTGTGGATTTGATGAAACCCAATGTTTATTACTGACTTTATTGATTGTAGGGATGACATACAGAAATGTAAAAGGCTGTCTGTCTGCCTGCCTGCCTGCCTGCCTATTTGGTCTGTCTGCCTGTCTATGACAAGATCTTGTTATATAGCCCAGGCTAGTCATAACTTACTGTGTAGCCCAGTCTTGACTCCAAATCACAATACCCCCATCTTAGCTCACAAAGTGCTATGATTACAAATGTTTGCCACCACAACAGGAATACCCACCTTTGTTTTAAGATATTCTTGAAGTAGCTGGAGGAAATTTGATGTGATAGCTGCAAAAATACTTTTTTGCAAAAATAGACATCTCCCGATAACAGTTATATACTGGGATGGCCAGCTTTATCAGCTTGACACAATATAGAACCACCTAGGGATAGAGTATTAATGAGAGGTGGCCTACATTGGGTTGGCCTGTGTGCATGTCTGTAGGCGATCATCTTAGTTAAGTTGAGTGGGAAGGCCTAGCCCACTGTGGGTGACACCATTCCCTAGGCAAGGGTGTCAAATTGTGTAAGAGTGGAAAAATTGAGCTGAGCATCAGCAAGCAAGTGAGCATGGAATGCATTCATTTCTCTCTGCTTCTTCACTATAAATTTGATGGAAACAAGTGTCTCAAGTTCCTGTCAACGTGACATCTCTGTAGCATGGAATTGTGTTCTACATTAAACTCTCCAAGAACTTGCCTGTTGTCAAGATATTCTATTACAGTAACAGAAATGAAACTAGAACGTATGTGTAAGCTAAAAAAAAAGCTGATGTCATGGAAGAGTTTTGTTACATTAGTGTGAGGTAGTGTCTGGAGCCTGGGGAGAGTACAGGGGAAGGAGACAGAGTAAGAGAATGAAAAAACAGCTCAAGTGTTCAGTTTTTCATTAATAGGAACAGCTGTGGGGTGACTACAGTTAACCTCAAGTAACTGAATACTCAGAACAACAAATAGGATTTTGAACATTCTTTTTGTTTTGTTTTGTTTTTTGTTTTTTGTTTTTTGAGACAGGGTTTCTCTGTGTAGCCCTGGTTGTCCTGGAACTCACTCTGTAGACCAGGCTGGCCTTGAACTCAAATCCACCTGCTTCTGCCTCCCAAGTGCTGGGATTAAAGGTGTGCGCCACCACTGCCTGGCTGAACATTCTTGTATAAAGAAATACCCACTATCTAAGGGGATAGACAGCCAATGACCCTGATCTGGTTACACTACGCTCTTTGCAATGTACCACTTAACCCCTTGAATATGTTCAATGACCATGTGTATATTAAAGAAATACTTCTGAAATAAAAAGGAAACAAATGGCTACCAAGCTGGCTCAGTGGGTAGAGATGACTGCCAGCCAAGTCTGACAACCCAGGGTTATGTGAGGGGAGAGAATTGACTCCTGTGAGCTGTTGTCCAGCCAGCTGTGTCCACAGGCATGCGTGCATGATACATACACACAAATAAATAAAATAATACAACTAAGTAAATAAAATATAATACAACTTTTAAAATTTGCTCTTAAGGGATGGGGAGAAGTAACTAAAAGAACACAAGCATGACAATAAAGCCTAATGACTCTGGGAAAAATACCTGAAAACTTTTCATAAGTGAGATACATAGGCCAGGAAGATGGCTCAGTCAGAAAATGTTTGCTGTACAAACATGGGGACATCACACCTTGGAATGAGGCTCTCTGGGACTCACTGGCTATCCCTAACCAACAAGGCCCAAGCTACTGAGAGACCCACTCTCCAAAACCAAGGTGGGTGGCGCCTGAGAAATGACTCCCAAAGTTGTTCTCTGACCTTCATACCCCCCAACACACAAACATGTACACTCCCACATGATGGTGCACTGCACCATACACACACATACACACACACACACACACACATCATACAATATATACTAAATAATCTCTATAGTAAATAAATAATGCAATAGCACATACTTCTGTGAAATTGTGTATACTGGCTATGCAAACCATATCTTTCCTATCTGTATGACCAGTTGTCACTGTGGCAGTTTGAACAGGAATGGCCCCCGTAGACTTGTGCGTTTGAAACCTTGACTCCACAGGGAGCGGCACTATTAGGATGTGTAGCCTTGTTAGAGGAAATGTGTCGCCGTGGGAGGAGACTTTGCGGTCTCATATGTTCAAGATACACTCAGTGTGTCTCACAGTGTCTCTCTGCTGCTTGAGGATCAAGATGTAAAACTCTCAGTCCCTTCTCTAGCACCAGGTCTGCCTACACAATGTCATATTTCCCAGCATGACAATAATGATCTAAACCTCTGAAATTGCAAGCAAACCCCAAGTTTTCCTTTATTAGAGTTGTGGTCATGGTGTCTCTTCACAGAAATAAAACCCAAACTAAGACAACCACATATATATATATATATACACATACACATACACATACACATACACATACACATACACATACACATACACATACACATACACATACATATACATATGCGCATGGGTGTCTTTGTGTATATGTGCCAGAGTGCAGTACCTGTGGAGGCCAGAAGAGGGCATCAGATTCTTCTGGAGGTGCAGTCAGAAGAGGTTGTGAGTTGCCCAACATGGGTTCTGGAAATCAAACTTGGGTTCCCTGGAAGAGCAGTGTGCTCCCCTAACTGTTGAGCCGCTGGCCCTTTACAGCCCACCAACCATCATCTGTCTCTCTTGGAGATGTCTCAAAGGCCTCTGAAAGCCACAAGTAAATGCACTGTTTCCCAAGGTAACTCAGCTCTCTATACGCCCAGCCCATTCTCCTCCCACATCCTCCCTCTTGCTCAGAACCCCTCCATCCTTCCCAGAAGCCTTTTCTTTGCCTCATACTGCATGCAGCCAACCAGCAAGCATGCCTGCTGTTCCGGTAGAAAACACTTAGCTCTCTGCCTGCTGCCCCAGCCTTCACCCTTGTCTGAGGCTTTGGTCTTTTGGATCCAGAAGCTTCTGTCATGATCTCCCTATGTCCTGAGACTCACTCATTACTCGTCCCTTCACCTTGACGATGCCAACCCTTAAACCTCCTCCAGTCCATTCAATAGCTCTGTGCTGGCAAGATTGGTTAATGAGCAAAGATGCCTGCTGCCAAGCCTGATGCTCTGAGTTTGATCCCTGGAACACATGGTGGAAGGAGAGAACCACCTCCCATAAGTTGTCTTCTGACCTCCATATGGGCACCAGGCCCCACCCCCACCTCCCCACACACAAAAGTAAATAATAAATTGTAAAATACCCACCAGCTTTGTCTTTCTCTATTCTGGTTGGTTTCAGTGGTATAGTTTTTGTTCATGGGCAAAGGGCACCATCTCCTTACCCTAACATCCAAAGAAACACAGGCAAAGATTTTAGACCCACCCAAGAATTTGTGGAAGAAAAACACTTGTTCTCAAGTGGGACCGGGGAGAACACCTCAGCTTGGTGCCAATGCCGATGTATATGTTGTTTGTTCAGCTGGTTGGTTTTAAGTTTGGTGTGTGTGTGTGTGTGTGTGTGTGTGTGTGTGTGTGTGTGTATGCGCTCATGCATAAATCAGAGGACGGCTTTCCGGAGTCGGCTCTTTCCTTTCTCCATGGGATCCAGGAATGGAACTCAGGTCACTAGGTTTGTTTAGCATATATTTTTACTCTCTAAACCATCTTGAAGACCCTGTTTTGTTCTATTTTGTTTTTAGACACTGCCTAGGTAGCTCATGGTAGCCATGAACTCACTGCATATCACCAGCTGGCCTCAAACTCCTGATCTTGCCACTGCCTCCTGGACACTGAGGCTGCAGGTGTGAGATGCCACACTCTGCGGCTGTGTCATCAGTCTCTTTCCTGTTGGGGTGCCCCTCAGTTAGGAAACGGGGAGCAGCCCTAGGAGGTCTGCTATCTGCTTACTTTTGCTGTGTTTGTTTGCATTGTCATTCTCAACAACTGTAAAAAAACTAACGATGAAAAGTGACTGCCGGCACTCGCTCTCCCGCTGCGGTAGTCTCCCTGAGAAATCCTCAGAGGTAGCTGTTAAAAGCAAGCTGACTCACAGGCTCTGGTGGGAGTGTCTGTTAGCCCAACAACCACTTAGTAAAAGCCCACAGCACCATCTGCTAAAGCTGAGCCTCTGCATACAGCCTCCCTAAAGCAATGTTCCCACCCTGAGCACCTACGGAACACAGAGGGAAACTATCCTCTGTCTACTTGTTTGTGGAAGCTGTCACACTTCTGTCTATGTTTAAAAAAAAAAAAAAAAAAAAAAAAGCTGTTCAGGAACCAGGTACATGGCTCAGTGGGTAGAGCATGCTGCACAAACATGAGGACTTGAGTTCAAATCCCAAGCACCTGTATATCTGTAAGCCCAGCACTGGTGGAGGGGCAGAGACAAACATCCAGGAGCCCGCTGGCCAGCCAGTGCAGCCCACACAGTGAGCATCCACCAGGCTCAGCAGTTTTGAGACCCTGGTTCAGTTCCCAGCACCCACATTAGACAGTTCATAACATTCTATAACTTCATTTCCAGGGGATCTGACATTTTCTTCTGGCCTCGGAGAGTACTTCCATGCAAATACGTGTACAGCCTGCTTCAAAACTAAATAATGTATAAAACAAAAAAAGAATTGAGGAAAACATATATTTTTACTCCCTAAACCATCTCGAAGACCCTGTTTTGTTCTATTTTGTTTTTAGACACTGCCTAGGTAGCTCAGGGTAGCCATGAACTCACTCTATATTACCAGCTGGCCTCAAACTCCTGATCTTCTTGCCTTTGGTCTTTGTGTGCCAACATGGGCTGCTGTGTGCACACATTTGCATATGCTATACACAGACACAGAAGAACAACACAAAACTGTTTATCTTCATAATCGAAGCTACTGTATACACCTTCATAGTTAACTGGGACTGGAAAAGTGGCTCAGCAGTTACAAGCACTGGATGCTCTTGCAGAGGACCCAGGTTCAGTTCCCAGCACCCACATCCAACAGCTCGCGACACTCTGTAACTCCATTTCCAGGGAATCTAACATCCTCTTTTGGCCTCTGAGGGTACTTGCATGCACATGCACATACACATACACAGATACACAAACACATTTTTAAAACTACAAATATTTTAAGACGATTAACTGCTGGGTCTGGGCAGTTGGTAGCACTCTTGCCTGACATGCTCAAAGCCCTGGGACCGATCTCCAGTACTACACAAAGTGGACAAAAACTGTGGTGGCACAGTCATCTAACCCCAGCTCTCAGAGAGCAGACGTAGCAGGAACATAAGTTTGGCTACATAACGAGCTCAATATACCAGCCTGGGTTACATGAGACCAGAAAACAGATCTTAACAACCACTGGATGCAGCTGGAACATCTGTAATCTCAGTATTCCAAAGACCAAGACAGCATCTCAGATTTGAGGCCAGCTTAGACTATGTAGTATCTCTAAGAAGTCAAACAAACTATTATACCTTAGTTGTCTATCAACAGGAAGTGGGTAAACAAATTCCCATTTATATATACAAGGGAGACAGGTGTGGATTAACTCAAAATATATATTTGCCTGCATATAAACTGCATTACCTAAACATGAACATGTCTCCATATGAATACATATTACATATTTAAATATATGAAGACCCATGTTCAAATCCCAAGCACTTACATTTTTAAAAACTGCCAGTACAGTGGGAAGAGAATGGCTACAATTTTCTGGCTGCTGACCATCACCAGTAACAGGTAAAGCAAGCACAGAGATAACTGTGTGCCCTTGAATGTAGCCTCTGCTGTGCACTTGCTGTCTGTCCTAGGACACACGACCGACCTCTCTGAGTTCGACTTGCTCACCTATGAAAGACGCCAGTGACAACAGCAGCCACCTCACAGAGACGTTTTGAGATTTCTGCAGGGACAGAACACCCGCTGAAAAAAAGTTTAAAGGGTATGTTCCTTCTCCTTGCAATGTTGCCTTGAAGCTGCACCCTGCCTTCAAGGCTAACTGTCATAGGGTTTCCACTACTGTGAAAGACACCATGGCCAAGGCAACTCTTGTGAAGGAAAACATTTAGTTGGGGGTGGCTTAGAGTTTCAGAGATTTAGTCCATTATCATCACAGTGGGAAGCATGGCAGCATGCAGGAAGACATGCGCTGGAGGAGTTGAATGTTCTACATCTAGATCTGTGGGCAGCAAGGAGGAGACTTGCTTGTTTCTACACTGGGCAGAGCTTGAACAGAAGAGACCTCAAAGTCCGTCCCAACAGTGACACACTTCCTCCAACAAGGCCACCCCTACTCCAATAAGGCCACACTTCCTAATAGTGTCACTCCTGTTGGACTGATCATTCAAACACATGAGTCTATAAGGCCCATTTAAACCACCACACGGACCTTAATTTAAGCATCACCTCTCCATAAATAAATACTTGCTAGCCATGGTTATGAAATTTCCCAAAGACTTCTCATCAGAACTTTGGGCCAGGCCCAAAAGTGGAGTCTCAAGCGCCTATGGATAAACCGGTTGCACACTGGACAGCTACAGACATATTGTAGGTGAGCAGGCAGGACCGAACAGGGGATCCTATGTGACTTTGCAGCAGACAGAAATGCTGTCCCCAAGGATCAGAACACAAACACCTCCGGAGCACATCAGAAACAGAGCAAGAATAAAATAAATCAACCAAGAACCTCCCCCTGGCTTTCACTTCACAACTGAAAAACAAAACACAAATCCAGAGGAATATGTCACAAAGCAAATAAGAACGAGCAGCCATATTACAGCATGGGAGGAACAACGGGGAGCACTGAAGACTGTAGGAGATCAATCAAGTGTCCTTTTGGGAAGAGCTGCCCTGCCTCTGCAGCCTGGCAAACATAAGGGACGCAAGGCTGTCACCTGATTTCTCAGGAGACTGGAAAATTATCTTTGCGGATGACATTATTTGCACTTTTAAATTTTTAAAATAAAATTGCATTTTTCTAATGAATTCACAAATAAAAGCATCTCATGATCAGGTTAAAGAACCTGTTCAAATACATGCCCAGACCCACAACTATGTTTATCTCAGTGATGAGATATACATACACAGTTGGAAAGCCCATTCTGAAGCCCTGTAGCTTTCCTTAGGATTTTGCACTTACTACTAACACTTACTTTAGTTAATTGGTTGGTTAGTTACGTATGTCATGGTTCTTACTGCTTCAGTACCCAGGAAGTTGAATTCACTTATCTATCATTAAAAAAAAAAAAACATGAAAAAAGTTAAAACTTAAAAAAAATCTTTGTAACATCTTTCTAACTCATGTCCTTTTGCCTGTGTTCCACCCTTCTTCATCCTCATCACCCTCTCATGGTCCCTTTTCTTCTGGCTTTTATTTATTTATTTTTGAGACAAAGCCTGCAGTTTTACAATGGTCACTATTTCAAATGTTTAAAAAGGAAACATCCCACGAGACAAATAGCAATGTCAGATGTACAGTAGACCCTGGGGCTGACAGTTTGCAACTTCAGTGAGAGCTGGGAGTATATGTTAGGGGGAATGAAAAGACAAGACTGTGGGCATGGATGACTAACAGAGTTAGGGACGTAGCTGGGTGGTAGAATGTTTGCCTAGAACTCTGTCTCCCGCACTGGGCACTGTGTTGGTAAATTCCGCACCAGGATGCGCTCCCCAGCAACCCCAGCACTTAGGAGGTAGAGGCAGGAGGATCAGGCCAAGATCATTCTCACCTACATAGTAAATTTTGAAACAAAATTGAGATACAAGAATGTGCACACGTGTGTGTGTGTGCACGTGTGTGTGCATGTGTGTGTGTGTGCACACACACACACTTTGATGGGAAGAAGTGTTAGCGTATCCTTAGATCGGGTTTGTTTATTGCTTTACTTTCTATATGAACCATGGTTTATTACAGGTTTAGGCTGAGAAGCAGGAGCTAGAGAAGAAAACTACAGGTGTGGGGTAGGGAGAGTGACACTGTGGCTCAGCGAGTAAGAGGCACTTGCTGCCAAGCCTGACCGTATGAGTTCAATTCCTAGGAGAACCAACTTCCACAAGTTGTCCTCTGAATTCTGTGTCCTATACAAATAAATGTTACTTTAAAAGAATAAACAAGGCGGGTAGGAGCCAGTGGCACACGGGAAAACTTGGGGAAAGGGGGAAGATTAGCGGATCCTGCAAGTACAGTTGATGGAAGAGGTGAGGAAGAGAGGGGAAGCCAGGGGATTCACACCTCACTATCTGTGGGATTCTTTGTGAATTAGAAAACGCATCACCTGCAGAGGGGAAAGAATGAGAGTCAGTGAGAGGGAGGAAAATCGTCATAATAGCGATGATGATGACGATGACAACGACGACAAGGACTACAGTAGCAAAGCACTGTTTCCTGTGGTGAACGTTCTGGTTGCAGGCCCTACTTAGTAGTTACAGTTATGGCTCCATTGCACAGATGGGCAAGGGTCTCCATCACAGCCGCAGAGCTCAGGAGAGTTGGGACTGTTCCTTAAACACTGCACCTGTGGGACTTCACACCCTATGCTCCTGGCCTGTGGGAGGATACCACACACGGAGCCCAGGACAGACACAAAGCATCCATGCTACCAGATTCGCAGGTGCAGTGAGCCCAACAGAGAAACTGGGGACCTCCCTTAGAGGATAGAGAGACAATGTACACGTGCACAGACCCACGAAGGAACGCAGGCGCCTGAGTGTAAGCTTCCTGCAGGATCCCTTCTCCCTGGTTGCTGAAATTCATGTTCGATGTTCAGGCACCGAGTAAACGACCAGGTTAACAGAACAGAGGACCCAATCTGGTTAGACGCCTCTCCCCGCCGTCTTCTCCCACATAGACCCTCCATTCCCATACCCCAGACCTAGAGCAACTGTCCTGTGAACCCGCCCACACCAGAAACACGCATGCACATGCATGCACAGTCACACGTGAATGCCCACGCCCGCAGCCCAATCTCCCGCTCCCTTCCCGCCTGCGGGGTCCCTCTAAGGACTCACCCTCCCCAATCAGACCCTTCCAGGCACTGCAGAGCTGGAGCTGCAAGGACTGCGGCTGCGCAGAGAAGCTGCGGGTGGGAGGTGGGACGTCGGGGGAAGAGAAGGAGGCGGCCTTCTCTCTTCCTCCTCCTCCCTGCCGGGAGCCTGCGGCTGAAGAAAACTGGAGACAGATTGCAGTAGTGACAGAGCCTGTGGTGTAGTTGCAGGAGAACCGATGTTGTACAGGTCCTGAGGGTCTAGTCAAGGTGGAGTGCGTCCTCCATCCCCAATTAAGTTATGTCACAGCCCAGAGTGCAGACACCTGCTACAGCCAAGATTTTTACATGTGCCCCTCCCAGGTTCTCTATTCTAAAAACCCCCGGTTCTAGGGTGAGAGGAGATTGTAAGGAGCTCAGACAAAGGCATGTCAGCCTGACGCCCTAAGGTTCCACAGCTGGAGTGGGGTGCTGGCTGTGTCATCTAGGGATATTACTTAATATTTCTGTGCCTCAGTTTTCCAGTCAGCTAAGTGGGAATCATAGGAATAACCGCCACCACTCTCAGGATTTCTGTTAAGGTAAAAATGAGAAACTAATACATGCAGGGTTGTTTATTGCTGTTTTGTCTTTTTCTGAGGTCAAATCTATAGCCCAGACTGAACTCACTACGTGTCCTTGAACTTCTGACCCTCCTGCCTCTAGCTCCCTATCGCTGGAGTTATTAGGGATGTGCCACCAAGCCCCATTTAACATGCAGAGTTCTTAGAGAGTGTCCAATAACTGTTAGTGGTATCATAATCACCATCATTCCAGTTTTGCAACATTTGAGACCTTTGCCAAGTTGCTCTCAGAAAGGTCACATTAAATTTTTTTTTAATTCAGGTGGATGAAGACATTGATCCATCAGCAGTCAGGAGCTCCCATACACAACCATCTGTCACTCCAGCTCCAGGGCATGCGATGCCTTTTTCTGGCCTTCATGAGCAACTTGTACTCAGATGCATGAACAGACTCACACATATAAAGTTTTTAAATAATTTTTTAAGGTTATGACTGAGCTGTAGGTGAGGAAACTTATTTTCACTTATGTCCCTGGTAAATTTATTTTCATTTTTCTAGTTTGTCATAAAATAGAGCAAATGTGACCGTCAATTAGATTAATTTTCTCTAAGAACAGAAACACTAACCAAAAACAGATTACAGGAGGAAAGGATTTATTTAGCTCATGGTTCCAGGTCACAGGCCATCAGGGAAGGAAGCTGGGACAGGAACTTAAAGCAGTAACTATAGAGGAACACTGCTTGCTGGCTCACCCACGGGCTCATCTCAGCTAGCTTTCCTATATAACCGAAGATCACCTGTCCACGGAACATTGCTGCCCACAGTGGGTTAGCCCCTCCCAAATCAGTTAACAATTAAGGCAATCCTCCCACAGACACGCCCACAGATTAATAAGACCTAGAGCAGTGGTTCTTAATCTGTGGATCGTGGTCCATTTGAGGTGCAAAAGACCCTCTCACAGGGATTTCATATCAGATACCCTTCCTATCAGATATTTACATTTTGATTCATAACAGTAGCAACACAATAGTTATGAAGTAGCAATGAAAATAATTTTATGGTCAGGGGTCACCACTACACAAGGAACTGTGTTTGAGGGTTGGCAGCATTAGGAGGCTGAGAGCCACTGCCTCTCGATAGTTCCTCAATCAAAGCTTTCCTCTCAGACAACTCAAGGCCGTGTCAAGTTGACAAGTTAAAACTGTCCAGGACATTTGGGAAACAAGTGTCTGGGCATCCCTGTGACAAATAACCTAGATCAGGTTAGCTGGGGTGGTAAGGAACCTCCCTCACCAACAGTGGCCAGTGCTCCCATGATCTAGGGTTCTGGACAACATTAAAAGGGAGACCTGAGCTGGGCACAAGCATCCATCACTCCCCCCTCTGACTGTAGATGCAGTGTGACCAGCTGTTCCAAGCTCCTCCTCCTCTGACTATATACACAAGGGTGGAGCCAAAATAAACCCTTTCTTCCTTAACTTCATGGCACCAACGAAAGTAACTGAAAGAGATAGGCTTTCTCACTGGAAGATGATCTCAAGTGGGAGATTTTTTATTAAGCACATAGCAAACAAAAGTAGAAAAAATGAACAAATGAATGGCAAATAGCAGATAACAAGACACATCAGGTGTCCACGACACCCAGTGGACAACTGAAGTCACCTGATAGAGCAAAAGTAGCTTCCAGCTGATGGTTATAACATTGAGCAGACATGGGAAACACTGGTTTAACACGGCTTAACTGCCATCTGCTTTAAGTATAGTCACTGATTCAGAGTCCCAGGAAGAGCTCAGAGTTCACCCCCTACATGACCTTCCAGCATCTCTTTCCTAACATGGGCATATTTTTTTCGTACCACAGAATAAACAATGGTAATGTCTGTTGGTAATGGTTTACCTGCTGGCTCTTCTCCAGGACAGTGTGGTCTGGTTGGTTGGTTGGTTGGTTGGTTGGTTGGCTGGCTGGTTGGTTTGGTTATAGTTTTTCATGATAACCTTCTTCTATGTAGTTTTGCCTATCTTGGAACTTGCTCTGTAGACCAAGCTGACCTCAAACTTGCAGAGACATGCCTGCCTCTGCCTGAGTGATGGAATTAAAGGTGTGTACCACCACTGCCCAGTGAACAGCATGTTAACACCCTTAGTTGTTTGCTGTTCTCTGTCTTCCCTGTTACAGAGCCAGGGGTCCAGCCTGCCCTATGTTGGGAAGCCCTGGAGGGCACTTGAGATAAACAAGATGAAGTGTGGGACACATTGCTGTTTAGCTCTGAGTCTGGCTTTAACAAGCACAGACAGCATGTGTTGGGTGGAGAAGAAACATAAAGGGTTCTGTCTCTCACAGATTAACTATTGCTCCTGATACATTCAGAGAATAAGAAAGCTATTGCCCTTTGTTCTCCCGATGACACCCTCCCAGGCTCCAGTGGATAGTGCCCTGGTTAAAGTAATGGATCACAAAACAAAGCCAAAAGTCATGAACCTGGGAATTGTTAGGTCTGAGGTAGACAGAGATTGATAATCACAGGAGGGAGATAAAAGATGGTAAGGGGGACAGAGTCATGGAGTGTGTGTGTGTGTGTGTGTGTGTGTGTGAGAGAGAGAGAGAGAGAGAGAGAGAGAGTGTCAAAAATCAAAATAACACTTTTAAAATACATGATAATTTACCAATATCATTTATAACGTGCTGTCCCGTCGTTGCTGGGAGACACTTTGTGTTTTGAAAGTTAGGAGATGAGCCTCCAACCATTCCATGGACAGCTCCAAATATGAACTGAAGGGAGACGAACTGCAAAACAAAACACTCCCTTCAGTTCTCACCATCTCCTTCGGTACCAAGATGTTAGGGAAATGGCAGATTAGGGAAGACACTAGCTCATGATGTTGTGAGGGGCTTACAAGCCAGGTTCCTGAATGGACATTCAGGTGTGTACCAGTGTAAACTTTAGGATGTTGACTAACTGGATCCCAGTTTCTTTGCCTGAAAAAAAAAATATGAGGACAAGAATATTTCCTGCCTCGGAGAGTTATTCTGAGGGTTAAATGAGTTAGTGCTCATTTCTTATGCAAAGTGGGTAAAGCATTCTACTATCAGGGACCAGGGAGATGGCTCAACAAGAAAAAGTGCTTGCTGCTGAGAACTGAGTTCAGTCTCCAGGACTCACATGGTGAAAGGAAAGATCCTCTGACCCTGCATATATGCACCATGACACATGTGTGCAAACACACACACACACAATAAACAAGCAAAACAGGTTTAGTGATAGATACAATCTCCATGGATGCTTACACTTCTATGTAACATAACAACACTATTTATTCCACTTCTTTTTCATTTTGGTGTTTCTGGAGACAAGGTCTCATATAGCCCAAGTTAACCTCAAACTTGCTATATGACTGAAGGTGGCCTTGAACTATCACCCTGCCTTCACCTCCCAAGAGCTCGGATGACAAGTGTGTGTCACTATTGTAACTTAGCATTTTTATTTTAAAGTAATTCACTAAAAATATTTTCAGAAGTGTGGTGGTTTGAATAAGATTGGCCCCTATAGGCTCATATATTTGAATGCTTAGAGACTGGCATCAGGAAGTGTGGCCTTGTTAGAGTAGGTGTGGCTTGGTTGCATGAAAGGTGTCAGTAGGAGTGGGTTTTGAGGTTTCAAATGCTCAAGCCATGCTTTCATGTTGCCTGGAGATCCAGATGGAGAACTCTCAGCTCCTCCTCCAGCACCATGTCTGCCCGCACGCTGCCATGCTTCCTACCACGACGATAATGAGCTAATCCTCTGAACTATATAAGCCAGCACCAATTAAATTGTTTTTTTATAAGAGCTGCTGTGGTCATGGTGTCTCTTTACAATAATAGAAACCCTAGCCAAGCAGTGGTGGCACAGGCCTTTAATCCCAGCACTTGAGAGGCAGAGGCAGGAAGATCTCTGAGTTCGAGGCCAGCCTGGTCTACAGAGTGAGTTCCAGGACAGCCAGGGCTACACAGAGAAACTCTGTCTCAAAAAACAAACAAAAACAAAAACAAAAAAGTAAAAAAAAAAAAAAAAGAAACCCTAACTAAGACAGGAAGTAAGTTTATTTACTTCCAGTTCTGGGGATTGAACCTAGGGTCTCATGCATGATGACAGCACAGGAGGCAATACTCTCCTATTGAGAAGTCTCCCTTTGTAACTTGTTGAGACATGGTGTCTTAGTTAGGGTTTTATTGCTGTAAAGAGACATCATGACCAAGGCAACTCTTATAAAGACAACATTTACTTGGGGCTGATTAAACAGTTTCAGAGGTTTAGTCCATTATCACCAGTGGTGGGAAGCATGGCAGTGTGCAGGCGGACACAGTGCTGGAGGAACCAAGAGCTTGACATCTTGATCTGCAGGCAGCCAGGAGGAGACTGGAATTCCGCACTGGGTGGAACTTAAGAGACCTCAGGGCCCACCTACACAGTGACACAGTTTCTCCGACAAGGCCACAGCTCCTTCAACAAGGCCACACCTCCTAATAGTGCCACACTCTGTGGGCCAAGCATTCAAACACATAAGTTTGTTGGAGCCAAACCTATTCAAACCCCCACATATGGTCTCACCAAGTTGCCCAAACTAGCTTTGTACTAACTTTGCAGCCCAGCAGGACTTTAACCTGTGATCTTCCTACCTCAGTGCCCCAAATGGCTTCCATTACAGACATCTCCTACCAGGATCAGCCAGAAATGCCTTTAATGGGAAACCGAACCACATTTTAGTGTATGGAAAGGGAATTTCATGTGCCATGGCCTGAATGGAAATAAAAGGAAAATGGATTAAACATAGCTGTATGCCGCTACTTGGGGTGATAAGAGTCCATCATTGGGGTTTCTCTATCTTTTCTTTCCATCCTTTCCATCTCCCTTCTCTCTGAGACAGTGACTCGCCAAGAAACCTTGGCTATCCTGAAACTCAACATGAAGAACAGGCTGACCTCAAACACACAGATCAGCCTAACTCTGCCTCACAAGTGCTTGGGTTAAAGCTGTATGCCACCATGTATAGCACTGTTCTGTATTCCCCATTACTGTGCTGCTACCTAATGTACCATGAATGATGTCACAAATTATCAAGAGGTGAAGCAAAAAATATTTCACTCCCATGAGTCTTTTCCTTTTGGTGGCTGTGTTGTATTTTTTCCACTGTGATAAATTATTACTCTGAGTATGGTGACTACATGATGAGGAGTTCTTAAGTCTTCCCAGTGACATCAAATCAGGAGGATGGGTTGATCTTGGAAATTGCAACAAAATCCCCAAACCTTGGTCCATGACCTGACCAAGTTATGACTCCTGTAAGGATCTTGTTGGGGTTCCATGATTAACTGACAAAAGGCTGAACAATGTAAGGCTAGGATTTCATTCAATCACTCACTTAAAACTTTCATTCAACAAATATTTATTAGACAATTGATATGTGGTAGATCTTGTTCTTGGTGACCAGGACAATGAGTGTCTGTGGCCCAACAATTTATGTCCTTTAAATGTATATAACATTTATTTTATTGAGTGTGTGGATGTACACATATGCATAAAATGGTATGCTTATGAGAGTCAGAGGACAACTTGCTGGAGTCAGTTCTCTCCTTCCACCATGTGGGTCCCAGGGACCGAATTCAGGTCACCAAGCTTGGCAGCAATAACCTTCACCCAATGACAATATGGGCTAGAAGGGTACATTCTAATGCTGAAAGGACACAAGAGACACACAAAATAATAAAATGTAGCTCATACTAAAGTCTATGAAATGGGTCAGTATGATAGTGACTCTTAAGATTCTGTCTACCTGCTTATCTACAAGTCTATCTATCATCTTTCTCTCAGGAGGGTTTGGGGTTGTGGTGGTGGAACTTAGGGCTGCATGCATGATAGCCAAGTGTTCTTCCACTGAGCTGCCAGAGCCCAGAGACGACCCAAGTGGCATTTTAACTGAGACCTGGAAGATGGGAAGGAGCAAGTGAAATAAAAATCCATGGCAGAATGAATCAATAAAGTTACAGAGGAATAAAGAGAACAATATGGAAAGAGGCTAGACAAGGGATGGAAGTGAGATCTGAATTCTGAAAGGCATCCAGGGACTTGAAAGCACAGGAAGGTCATTGGGTTTGATTGTGGGTTGCTTGGGAAGCATTAGCAGAGAAGTGAGGAGTGTTGAGATGGACTCTAATTCACATTATGAAAGTGTGCCCGAAATGTCTGTGTGGGGAATGCAGCAGAAGGGAGCATAATGGAAAGACTGTGTAAGAGGCTCCTGTAGTGACAGGTGTGAGAGGAAATGGTGGCCTGATGTGCAGTGGTCATTAGATGACAAATGCGGATACATTTGAGATTCACCATACTGGTAGAGCCGAGAAGGCTGATAAGCAGATAGCTTCGAGGTATAAAAGCAAGGATGAATCTAGGAAGAGGTGGGCTATGGGTCCATGCAACTGAGTGTGATGCAGTGTATTGAGTGGCATCAGTTTTTGTTTATTTGTTCTGTTTGCAGTGAAAACCCAGACCTGCGCTTCTGTGCGTGAGGGCCAAGACATTCTTGAAAGAAACAAGTATCTCCAAGCAGAAACTCTGAGACTGAGAGGTTGGAAAAGTAGAGTAAGGATGCTGCTCAAAAAAAGAAAAAGAAAAAAGAAAGAAAGAAAGGAAAGGAAAAAAGCTGCAATCTGATGCTGGAAGTCCCCTTTGAACTGTGCTAAGCCAGTGGAATATGCGCTGTCTGACCTGCTGAACGGTTTACAAGTGAGCTGTCCCTGGTTCTAACCGGTTTGTGGATGGAAGGGAAGGGCCAGCCTCCCACTCAATCATCGCAGGAACTGCTTTCCTTCAGTGTTGAACAGTCAGAGCTAAACAGCTTTGAGGAGTGTCCGCGGTTCTGAAACCAAGAAACCACGCTCTCCGTGGTACTGAACCACGCTCCATTACAAGACACCAGACAGCGGCTGCGCTATCCGTGGTGCTGAACCACAGAGCACTGCATCTGGACTAAATCTTTTGACGCTGGGCGCTGTCCGTGGTGCTGCTGACTCCGGCGCCATGAATTGCCCCAACCTCAGACCAGTTACTACATGACCTGATATTGGTGCTGTTTTTATGCTGTTTAACAGAGAGACTCCCTTACCCTCCAATACAGATACCCCCAAGTAACTACCTGCATACGAAAAAGCCCTGCTGTTGCTTGGAAACACAGATCTCTGGGGACTGTGGAGAGCACAGGACAGAAGCTAATTAACACAAAAACTGCAGAGTCACTTTAAAGAGGCAGCTTTAGCTCTCAGTAGAGTAGGGCCGAATGTCTCCCTCAAGCACGCTCCACCTTCATATATAAAGGTGGATATATATTTAAATTTTATTACACCCTCTGTAATTTTTATTATCAGAGTTTCTAAAACATCCTTAGAAGGCATGCAGAAAAGAAAACAGGCAATAACCTGCCCCAGGTTCAGGCTGTTGATTTTGAGCATAATAAAGTGTGCCCCTGAGATCTTAGAGGTTTTTTTAATATTGTAGGGTGGGGTCATAAGAAAGGTGTAGGTTCTGGGAGCTAAGGAAGTAGTTCAATAAATAAAAGAACCTGCCATGGCAGTGTGAGGATTGTTAGATACCCAGCACCCATATGAATGCCAGGTCAATATGGTAGCCTACCTGTATTCCCAGTGGTGTGAAAAACAGAGACAAGGATTCCCCAGAGTAAGCAGGCTATCCAGACCATCCAAAACGGTGATCTTTGGGTGCAGTGAGATGCCCTGCCTTGACATATGAAGGTGAAGAGTGCTTGAGGAAGACGTCTGACATCAACTTTGGTCTTCCACATACATGTGCACTTTCACACATATATGCACAAACATACATGCACACAACACACACCTACACATTGAAAAAAGAGAGAGGTGTGATTGTTAATTTATAGAGGTATATCATTACTACATATTACTTTGAACATTTGAAAAGATGGACTTTGCATGGTATTTTTTCTAAGATTTATTTATTTATTTATTTATTTATTTGATGATATGAGTACACTGTCGCTGTCTTCAGACATGCCAGAAGAGGGCATTGGATCCCTTTATGGATGGTTGTGAGCCACCATGTGGTTGCTGGGAATTGAACTCAGGACCTCTGGAAGAGCAGTCAGGGCTCTTAACCGCTGAGCCATGTCTCCAACAAAAGTGGTATTTTCTTAACGATAAAAAAAAATTTTCACAATTTAAAAACGCTTCAGGTATGTATATTTTAAAATGTAACCAAAATGATCTTGTAACATGCCTTTGTTATCTTTTGTATCTCCTTAAGTGAAGAATAGACATATCTACTATTGTCTGTTGGGGTTAGTCTTCAGTTATGTGTGTTTTGAATTGTGCAGGCTCTTTTAAGAAAAAGTCACTGGAAATAAAATCTACCCCCTCCCTGAAATCATGACTGAATGAATGAATGAATGAATGCACACACACGCACATACCTAAATGAACAAAGATTTGGTCACCAGGAATGTCCTCAGGGAGAGGTACAACAGCAAAGACATGAGGAACTTGTGTCCTAAAATGGCCCCATGGATCATGACCCACTTGTAATTCAGCATTAATGCTTTTAACTTATTTTTAACTTATATTGTGGAGGTCAGAGGACAGCTTAAGGGAATCAGTTCTGTTCTTCCACTGTATGGGTACCAGGAACTGAACTAAAGTCATCAAGATTGGCTGCAGGTGTTGAGCTATCTCACCATCCCTTGAAGCATTTTCTTCTCCTGTTTAATTCATCAATCAAACTGTTAAGTGTCTCTCACTATTCTCTCATTTCCAGAATGAGGAACTAGAGGGACAAAGGGGGCAAATAAAACTTGCTCGGAGCTACTCAACTGGGCTCAGAATCTTCTCCCTCTTACACTTCAAATTTGCACAGCTTGTCACATCTTATACCTGGCAATGGGCGCTCCAATCACGATGAGTTTATAAACCCTACTGTGCCCGGACCTCCACACAGCTGAAAGTAGCATCACTGCTTTCTGTAGAAGGAGCAAAGATGTAGGTTCACTTCCGACAAGCTTTTAACAAGTGTAGCACTTCTCAAAGTACTAGCATTGCTAGGGATGCTTATTAAAGTATTGCTCAGGATACTGACTCCAGGCCACAGATTCTCTGGGTCATACCACCGGGAACCACAGCATCATAGCAGGAATCCCAAGATAGCAGGAACCTAAAACAGCTGGGCACATCTCACCGATAGTCAAGAGTAGAACAGGATGGCTGTAAGCATGCCTAATCCAGCTCTCTTTCTCTAACCTTAAGCAGTCTAGGGCCCAAGCTCAGAAAATGGTGCTGCCCACAGTGTACTAAGTCTTTCCACATCAATTAACGCAATCAATACAATCCCCTGCATCATACACTGGGATGGACTGTGAGCCAACCCAATGTAGCCAACAACTTGATCGAGATATTCTTCTCAGGTAATTCAAGACTGTATCAAGTTGAATAAAACCATTCCACCTACCGTTGTACACTTTCTAAAGAATTCTAATTCAAAAGGCTTATAACATAGTAGTATATATAACCAACATTTTTTTAAATTATTTTTCATGAAGTCAGTAATATCTGAAGATTGTCATATCTCTACAATTCAAATTGAATTATCATTTCCAGGAAATTTCCCACTAATTGCTTATATTTCCACACTGCATTTTCCCATGTCAGTTGCCAGGGTTGCAGCTAGGGCTCAGCTCTGGGCCTTCCCCAACCTCGACAAGTACTCTACATGTGAGAGCATCCCCAGCCCTGAAATATTACTTTGAATATCAAGGACTATACCCCTTTGCTACATCTGTTTTTTTCAGAGTCATCTTTGTCTATCATATGTGTGTGTGTGTGTGTGTGTGTGAGAGAGAGAGAGAGAGAGAGAGAGAGAGAGAGAGAGAGAGAGAGAGAGAGAGACAGAGGAGACAGACAGACAGACAGACAGAGACAGAGAGAGAGACAGAGACAGAGAGAGACAGAGAGACAGAGAGACAGAGACAGAACCCATTGTCATCTTCTGGGTTATCTGTAATGCTTAAAGTTCATCTCCAGTCAAGGTTACAGCCCTCTCAATTTCCCTTGTACTTCTACATTTAACTCTTCAGTCTTTTAGGCTTCCATGTGAAAGCACAAATATGTGTTTTTCTAGAGAGGTAAGTGCCCTGATGACATTTGGTCAGTCCGTCTCTTCCCTAGTGCAATTGAAAACTCTGTCATTAAACATAGGAAATCTGAAAGTTCCACATACGACCCGAGTAAGACTGCACAATACCATAGACAATTTGGGCTAGTGAGATGGCTCAGCAGATAAAGGTATCTGTGCAAAGACCTGACAAACCGGAGGTTAATCCCCAGATTTCATAGCAGCAGTAGAGAACCAACTCCTGCGAGTTGTCCTCTCCCCTTCCACACGTTCTGTGTCACACACACACCTTCATACATGCACACATTCATACATACATACACGTAACACACACCTTCCTACATGCACATATTCACACACACATACACACACACACACACACACAGATCCCAGGGTGGGATAACTGCCAGGACATGGTACTACTTGGATGAAAATATCCTTAAATGGACTGGAACAATGGTCACACAACTCTTGTGAATACACTAAGAGTCACTGAACTGGATACTTGTTAAGAGGAGCCTTATGCTTCCTTTTCACATTTGACAGAGGCATAGAGTACACGATCAAAGGGGGATTATCTAAAATTGCATGGTATATTAATTATGTCTTAATAAAACATACACACAAGCAAAATATAAAAACCAAACCCTACCCTCAGCTCTTTTTTTTAAAGATTTTTTAAAGATTTATTTTATGTATATGAATAAAATGTGGTTCTCTTCAGACACACCAGAAGAAGTCATTGGATCCCATTACAGATGGTTGTGAGCCACCATGTGGTTGCTGGGAATTGAACTCAGGACCTCTGGAAGACCAGTCAGTGCTCTTAGCGGCTGAGCCATGTCTCCAGCCCACCTTCAGGTCTTTAATCACCATGACTGACAGATTCTCATCATCTTGGTTAAGCCACCAATTCTCCATTGGACAGTCATTATCATAACTATTTACACTGAGCCTAGCATGCTCTCATGGCACCTTTGTTTCTGGTAGCTCTGGCTCCTCCCTCACCCTCTGCCTCCAATGTCCATTCAAGGTTGCCCACACCCAGTACTCCCTACAGCCTGCTCCAAGTTTATCTTTATGGTGCACAGTATTTATTTATAACATAGCATTGTACTGTTTGTTTGCTCCCAACCGATCTGAAACCATGTCCATCTTGTACCACACTCTATCCCCAACACCCAAAACTGTACCTGATCATTACTAAACGTTCACTATCTCCTGAATGAGTACAGCAGTCCTAACACTAAACCACAATCCCTCCTCTAATCACAACTCCGTATAGTCAGAATCAGACTGTCCACTGCAAAGTACATTGGAGTTACTGCACTATCAATAAACTTACATATTTAACTTGAGAAACATGTTTACCCAACTACTTCTGTGAGAGATATCTAGCTTACCTAATACTTGTTTTGAAAAAGGGTGTCCACTGTGTAGACCAGAGATCCACCTCTGCCTTCTAGATGCAGGGATTAAAGGTGTATGCCACTACACCCAGCTGCATCCATGCTGTTAAAGGTTAAAGCATTGAATCACATGTTCAGTTGACTGGATACTTATTTACCTATTGAAGCTTTCCTGTTTGTTTTTAATGCTGTCCCCTGGAAAACCTTTCACACTAACAACACTGCTATCCTGATTGGCTTATTCTGTCAGGTGAGGAGGAGGGGTATTTGAAATACTTACATTCTTACATAAAGAATGGTAGACCACCATTTTACTTCATGGGGCACCTTTACTGCCACCTTGTAGAGCAAGGGCTTCGCTCTGCTCCAAAACTGTAGGTTTCCTAGTTTTTGCCCACCATATTTTTCTTGCAGTTCCATATAAGTCAAGATTTCACTCCGTAGCCCTGGAACTCACTATATTGACCAGGCTGGCCCTGAACTTCCAGAGATCGCCATGTCTCTGGCTCTCTGCCTCGAGAATGATGGGGTTAAAGGCATGTACCACCACAGCAAGCTAAGAAAACGTTTACGCCAATAGCTAACGTTCATTTAGCAGTATACACCCAGTATTGCATAGCAAGCCTTTAATATGTCTATTTTTCAAAGAATGAATTTTAAATGGAAAGTAAACATGATCATGTACTTTTATTTATAAAAGATAAAATGGGTTATAGTGTTAAAACGGACTCATTAGATGGCATTAGAACAGGCACAAGATGGGCAACAGTTTCGTGTTATCACGGAATCATGATGTTATCATGTCTTGCACTACAGTGATATCATGTGGATTGGAAAGGGGCATTTAGAGACTGAAACTACAGGGCTTGGTGCCAGGGAGTGAGAAAGAAATGCCTGAGGACGGCCCTGCAGGATGAGTACGCTGACGGTGAGCCAGATATGCACTCTGCCTGAAGGCTCTTCCACATCTACATCCCTAGGGTTGTTCTGTGTGCATTCTCTGATGCTAAGCAGAATGGATGCCCTGGCTAAAGGCTTTCCCACAGTCAATACATTCATAAGGCTTCTCTCCAGTATGGATTCTCTGATGAAGAGGAAGGGTTGGTATTCTGTTAAATGTTTTCTCACAGCCGTTACATTTGATCTGTCCTTCTCCAAAGCCTTGTATGTATTTGTTCACGACTGGATTTATTTTCTTATCTGTATTGAAATTATGTATTCTCTCTTCCATGGGAAATGTCTGTATTATATAAGATAATATAGCTGTCTCTTTTTCATAACGGCATCTCTAAGTGAGCATCTCATGCCTAAGATGTGTTTTCTGACCAACTGACATTTTGAAAAGTCTTCACATCTCCAGTTTTCTCCTAATGTGGAACCATCCAGGGCATGTAAGTCTTTCCATGATTCCTGCCTTGGAAAACTGGTCTTCAAAACTGTCCTGATTTGAATGTAATTCTTTAGTCACCCACATGTTCTCCAGGTCTGAAAGATAGTGGCAGACATCTTTTACTAGTTATTAGAAAGAAATCCTGCCAATCAAATGGTTATTGGAGCCCAGAAGAAGTCTGTGGCTTTTACTGTCTCTTAAATAAAATTAGATGCCACAACCAACCATGCATACCTGAAATAAATCAGCATTGGCCACGAGCCAATATTATACACAGTATTATACACAGTATTATACACAATATTATACACAACCTTTTCTTTGCACCAATATTCATTTGTTATCTACAACTTACATTTTTGGTGGTTTTGGTAAACTCTGTTATCAAATACCCTGCTGTCTTCATCAGCAATGATTTTGGTAATCTCTCTCTTTTTTTTTAAGCTTTATGTATATGAATGTTTTCCCTGCATATAGGTGTATGTATCACACATGTACCCAGTTCCTTAGGAGGCCAGAAGAGTATATTAGAACTGGAGTGATAAATGGCTGTAAGCCACCAAGTCAGTGCTAAAAACCAAACTCAGGCCCTTGGCAAGAGCAGCAAGAGCTCTTAACCACTGAGCCATCTCTCTGAACACAGCCTGCTTTCTTATTATTTACCCCAAGTTTCACTGTAAGTGACATGGAGGGTATTTTTCCTTTAAGGTTTTATGGATTTGTGAAGTCATTTAGATTGCGGCTTATTCTCTTCTGGGGGCAGGGAGCAGCTCAGAAACACCCTCCTGCATTGCTTTCTGACCTCTTGTATCTGCTGTGCTCCTCTGTACCTCTGTATTCTCCTAGAATACTACCCATTTCACCTACATTTTCAGATTAGTGACAGAGAGTTGAGGAACAGAGACATAGATGATGTTGTTTTATTTACTTGAGGGTCAAATCCAAGGCGTTGCATAGGTAAACCCGAACCCTAGCTCATCATGTAATTCTTTTAAGTCCTTTGTGTTTGTGGTTTTCTATATTTTCACTCACTTCAGTTTACATGTTTTATTGCTCTTCTTAAAGACAGTTGTATTTAATTTCATTAGATACACAGTTTCCCCATTCATTTATTCCCACTCTGATCTCTAGAATCACCAATGAGTATTTATAACTTATTTTGGCATTCCTTAATTCATTTTGTTTTTTTTTTAATCTAGAATTAGATGCTTACTTGTCCTGCTTTTCAGCTGCTGTGATAAAACATTCTAAACTTAGTAAAAACAAAAAAAAAGTGGGGGGGGGATTTATTTCAGCTTATACTTCCAGGTCACAGTCCATCACCAAGGGAAACCAGAGCAAGACGCAGGCAGGAACTGAAGTAAAACTATGGAAGAATACTGTCCCCTGACTCACTCTGGTTCATGCTCAGCTCGATTCTTTATATGGCTCAAGCCCACCTGATCAGAACTATGGAAACATCAGTGGAACAGAAGTTAAGAAACAGACTTTGGTTTATATAGGAAATAAATAAAGGTAAATGTGGTAGGTTGTATCCGTGGAGAAGAATCACAAAGACTGCTTCTATAGCCAGTATTGATTTGGGAGAGAGTCTGAGAGGAATCTGGCAACAAATACCGAAGGGAAAAAGCTCTTGAGTGTAACTTCTCCAGTTCTAATCATCATGCGCTCACTGGGGCACAGATCTCTGGACACCTCTCCTACTACCCACAGCTCCTTCTCTTGCTCCAGGAAGAAGATCACATCTGGTTTAGAAATGCCAGAGTAAGCATGGGGACCCCAATGGAGGAGTTAGGGGAAGGACTGAAAGGGGTGAAGGAGTTTGCAGCCCCATAGGAAGAACAACAATATCAACCAACCAGACACCCCAGAACTCCCAGGGACTAAACCACCAACCAAAGAGTACACATGGAGGGACCCGTGGCTCCAGCTGCATATGTAGCAAAGGACAACCCTATCTGGCATCAATGGAAGGAAATGCCCTAGGTCCTGTGAAGGCTTGATGCCTCAGCATAGGGGAATGCTAGGGAAGTGAGGTGGAAGTGGGTGGGCGGGTGGGGGAGCACCCTCATAGAAGCGGGGGTGGGAGTAAGATGGGGGGTTGTGGAGGGGAAACTTGGAAGGGGGATAATATTTGAAATGTAAATAAATAAAATAATCAATAAAAAAATTAAAAAGAGAACTGCAAAGACCTTGGACTGGAGTGATGGCTCAGAGGTTAAGAGCACTGACTGCTTTTCTAAAAGACCCAGGTTCTATTCCCAGCACCAACATGAAGGCTCACAACCATTCATAACTCCAGTTCTAGGGTATCCAATGCCCTTGTCTGACCTTTATGCACTCATAGATGCAAAAAAAATTAAAATAAAATAAATCTTTGAAAAAAAAGAAATACAAAGACCCGTATATGGAAGTTGACCATGAAGTTTGTAAGCAAGAGCTAAAGTTGGTCTAAATGGTCTTGAAGAGGGACAGTGTCAGAAAACGATAAAGACAGGCTGGAGAGATGGCTCAGCGGTTAAGAGCACTGACTGCTCTTCCAGAGGTCCTGAGTTCAATTCCCAGCAATCATATGGTGGCTCACAACCATCTGTAATGGGATCTGATGCCCTCTTCTGGTGTGTCTGAAGAGAGCAATGGTATACTCATATACAAATAATAAATAAATAAATCTTTAAGGCAGTGGTGGCGCACGCCTTTGATCCCAGCACTTGGGAGGCAGAGACAGGCGGATTTCTGAGTTAGAGGCCAGCCTGGTCTACAGAGTGAGTTCCAGGACAGCCAGAGCTACACAGAGAAACCCTGTCTCAAAGAACAAAAAACAACAACAACAAAACAAACAAAATCTTTAAAAGAAAAAAAAGAAATTTATGGAGTGGTGATCACAGGAAAACCAACCCACCTGTTTGCAAAAAAAGAAAGAAGGAAAGAAAGAGGGAAAATGATAAAGACATGAGAAGATACAGAGTCATAGTGAGCACCAGTGCTACCCTTACCCATTGCAACCAGGTTCCTCTAGTTGTCCAGCATCACCTTCCTGTACAAACTCCTCTGCACAAGATTCAGCCATTCCCACTCACCCTGGCAGAAGTTTATGGTCACATCTGTGGAAGTTATTAAGCCCTATAATGACACAAACGAACTCTTAGCTGAGGTTCCTGGGTTCACTGGCTCTAGGGCAAAGAGTCACACTGTTCCCATTACAGGGTCAAAGAATGTACAAGCAATTGCACCAAGAATCTGAAGGACCTGGGTGAGATACTCGCTAGTTGCTGCCAGGTTAGGCTGTACGTATACGTTCAATGGAAAAACACTTCATTCCAGGTACAACTCAGGAATTACAAGTCCTTTGACCACCTTCCCCTCCCAGCAGTGAGTCTAACTGGGCTGTTACATCCCCTACAAAGATCCCCCAACTAAGGAGTCAAGGAGCTTAAATGAAACGGACTTTCTGGTGGTTTGAATGAAAAATGTTCCCCATAGGCTCGGTTATTGGAACACCTGATTCTGTAGCTGACAGAGCTGTCTGGGGAGTTGTGGACATCTTAGGAAACGGAGCCTTCTGAAGGAAATACATCACTGGGGTAGGGATAGACTTGAAAGTCTTTCATGGGGGGGGGTGTAGACTCTGAAAGTCTTTCAAAGGGAAACAAACATTGTCCAAATCCTTAAGCACAAGACTTATTTCAGTAGGGAAAGAGAGAATACAGAATACTGACTTCCTCAATGGGGACACGGCTTTAACCAACTTCATTCTGTCACTCATGCTTATTCCTGGTTCTTCATTTGTAGGAGGACTTCAACTAGAGAGCACAACTGATGAAGGAGAAGTTGTGGAGATCAAGGTGCAAAAATTCAACTCAGAAACACAGCAGCACACACACACACACACCAGGACACACAAACACATACACACTCACACACATATCAGCACACACACACACACTCACTCACACACACATACACTCACACACACACACACACTCACACACACACTCACACACACGAAACTGAGCCCAACTGACCAGGTATTCAATGAAAACCTAAAAACATAGCTGAGAATTCCCTTCCACTCTAGATTTGCAGGTTGAACACAACCAACCAGCCCCTTGATGTTTCTCCTAAACATCATTGCGTCCATTAACAGAGACGCAAAGGATATGTTACATATTTAATATTCTTTTTCTAATTTTTTTTAAAAAAATTATCTTATTTTATATGTATGGATGTTTTGACGACATGCATTTCTGTGTACCACATGGCAGCCTGGACCATGGTGGCCAGATAATGGCATTGGGTTTCCTGGGATTAGAGTTACAGACAGTTGTGAGCCATCGTTTGGGTGTTGATAACAGAAGCCAGGTCCTCTGGAAGAGCAGCCAGTGCTCTTAACCACTGAGCCCTCTCTGTGGTCCTTTTAATACTCTTTTATATTCCAGAATCTTCAAAAACAGTAAGGAATAACACCACTGCTTTATGTATGAAATCTCCAGGAGAGCTTTTCACAAATCAAACAGCCTGTGAGTAATGAGAAACAGTCACCAAGCTATATCTGCCAGACTCCAGGACTCTTTATTCAAGTAGACACTACAAAATATACCTCCCTGTGAAACTAATTAGTCAAGATTTGATGAGGCGAATTCCTGCAGAAGCCATGTTCCCCAAAGGCTGTAACTTCAACAAACAGCCCTTGTGGGTTTCAGAGAACTGTCATGAGATCTGGTTCTCAATTTGCTTTACAACAAATGAGTTTTGATGAAGTCCCTTGTTACCTGCTCTGACCCATTCCTTTAATTACAAAGGGGGGAGCACAGCTGAATTAATTCTAAAGCTTTTTAAACTATTTATTTTATCGTATACGTGTGTGCCTGAATGTGGTATGTGCACCGCCCGCATGCACAAGCCCGAGGATGTCTGAAGACAGCACTGAATCTCCTGCAACTGAAGTTACAGATGGGTTGTAAGCCACCACGTGGGTGCTGGGTATTGACCTGGGTCTTCTTCTGAAAAAGCAGCATGTGCCCTTAACTGCTGACACATCTCTTTAGCCCCTGATTCTGATTTCTTTAGTACAGATTCCATGACCTTCTCAAAAGATTATTATAATATAAATGAACACTTAACTGAACTCATATGTGGCAGGGACTGCACCTAGTACATGTGAGCTCATTTAATCCTTATGAAAGTCTTGTGAAGAATATATTAGAATTCTCCATTTAACCTAAGAACTAAGAGTCATTGTCTTAGTTAGGGTTTTACTGCTGTAAATAAACACCATGACCAAGGCAACTCTTATAAGGACATTTCATTGAGGCTGGCTTGCAGGTTCAGAGGTTCAGTCCATTATCAAGGAGGGAACATAGTAGCATCCAGGCAGACATAGTGCAGGAGGAGCTGAGGGTTCTACAGCTTCATCTGAAGGCAGGTAGCAGAATACTGGCTTCCAGGAAGCTAGGAGGAGGGTCTTAAAGCCCATAACCACAGTGACACACCTACTCCAACAGGACCACACCTTCTAAAAGTGCCATTCCTTGGGCCAATCATATACAAACCATCACAGTTATAAAACCCAAAACTCCAGGAGTGGAAGTTTGAAGACTGAACTCTTGATGTTACTTAACCATCTGGATCAGCTGTCAAAGGGTGTTCAAAATGCGTACCTTATATAGGCCCTGAGGGAATTCTATGACAGCAAGAAAAGAGAGGATGCTGGAGTCATCCTTTGTTGATTCTTACTCCTGCCTCTTCCACTTCCTGGTGATGACTTGTCTGCTTTGTGCTTCAAAGTCCTCATCTGCTTAAAAAAAAAAAAGTGACGAAGTATTTCCTACTTCACATTGTTTTATTAATACTCCCCAAAGGTCTCAGAATTGTCACAAGACCCAGCCACATAATAAGCACTCAGTAAACATCAGCTGTTGTAATTGTGTCCAGGGAAGCAAGCATAGTGTGCTGGAATGAATTGTAGCCGCCTGCGGCCACAGACAAACTGGATCCACCTGAAAGGGGGGCTGGAAATAAAAAAGGATGGAGAGGCGAGAGAAGCATAAAGCCAAGACAAAGTTTTCTGATCAAGGCTCAAAGTTTAATAGTCAGCTTTTATATATATAAGGAAAGCCCACCGAACCCATCCTTTGTTCCAGCTGCAAAGCAGGCTCAGAGGGCAGTCTCTTCTTCAAAGTTCTTGCTGGAAGTTGCAACTGTAAACAAAGCAGCAGGATTCACCTAGGTGTTAAGGTTCTGTGTGGCAGACAAGGTCTGTTCAGACTGCTCAAGGCTGGGAAGGGCACAATGAATGGAACACTTTAAGTGGCTCAGACGACTGTGATCAGCAATTCTTACCCCTCCCTCTTTGTTACCAGGGTGGGAGTTGAGAGAAAGGAAGCAAGAGAAGCTTGGGAAAGGTGAATACATTCTTGCACAGAATAAAAGCTTGGAATCCCTTGGCATTTCTAAATAAAGCTGTGAGCCTCCTCTCCAACCCAAGTCTTAGTCTATCGTGACAGGACAAGGACCTGACAGGTGAAAAACAAAATGCTGGTGTACAGCACCCTGAAGGAATGTAGCAGAGTCTAGTTAAGTAACTCTGGGCAAGTCAAGGTCCCTCCTGAATTTGGCTCCATAGTATAAACCAAGTGACCTTCCAAATCTTTACACTGGAGTTTACCAGCAGTAGAGACCACCGACACCCTCTAGCACTTGGCACTCCAAATAACATCTTCCGCAAATCTCAACTTTTCGCTGTTTAAGCCAGACCTAAACTATCTCTCTCTTTTTTTTTTTAACCTAAGTAGTGATTGCTTCTAGAAGAGTCCTGAGCTCTGTCTCCTCCAGAGAAGTCAAGCAAGAAATACTTCAGCTGCCTTCACACTGTCTCTGGATGCTTGAGTTTGCTACCTGAGACCACGTATCTGGCGGTATCTGGTGGCCTCAACCACTTAGAAGTGTTTCCTCATTCCAATACACACAGTCGGCCCTCACAAGCTCCTGGGACTTGAAAGCAAGCCAGGAGACACATGCCCCGCCCACCACGCATCCCGCGTCACTTTCCAGTCTCTTTCCAGTCAGTCACACAGCCCCACATTCACACAAAACACGCGCGTCAGTTCCACGGATGCCAGACCACACTTGCGCCGACCGGAACACCACTCCCGACAGTTTTCCCAGACCGGTCTAACTTTCACCCTATAGCCACCAAGATGGACTTCCGGTTTATACCGGAGGTGGGCGAGTGGTTCCTCGCAATGGCACATGGGATATGTAGTCCTCGCTTGGCGAGTCTAGCTCAAGATTTTCACAAGAGAACGCCAAGAAGCCTCTCCAGTAGGTCAATTGGTCGCCATTCTTTTCCCTAGTTGATGTCCCCCGTTTTAGAATATAGTCACTAGAAACCTCTCAGCCTCGTGTCTGGGTCCAGAAGTACAGGCGGAGCATAGAGCACCCGCTCAAGGGTGACTATCAGCTTGGGAAGATGAGGATTGGATGTAACTAAAATGAGACGATTTAAAGTCAAAGAGGAAGCTGTGGTTTCTGCAGTGGAAGACAGCTGAGGGCAGTGAGTGAGATAGAGAAGGTATCAGGGACACAGAATAAAAGATAGGAGAAAAAGATTTGATTTTGATTTGTGTACTTGTGATTTCAATGTGCAACCAAAGCTTCCTGACATAACCCACCCTAATCCCCAAAACTACACATCTTCACCCTATTCGGGGCTTTATTTTCAGTGACAAAAGAGTGTTTGACACGTAGGAGCAGATAATGGAGGCCCTCGAGGCCCTTATGCCACAGGCAGATGTTGAGCATAATTAAAGCATACTCTTAAAGTCACTACTAGTTGGGCATGGTGGCACAGACCTTTAATCCTAGAACTAAGGAGATAAGATTACGCGGGCTGATCTCTGAGTTTGAGCCGAACCTAGTCTACATAGTGGGTTCCAGGACAACCAGGGCTATGTAGAGATTTTGTCTCAAAAACATACAAACAAAAGTCATTACTAGTATTAATGTAAGGTTGTTTAAATCCATAGAAAGACTCCTGGTATTTTTCATTTTCTTGTTAATAGGCAAGGATGTTGGATAGAGCAATTTAAGTCTCCAGTTAGCAGCTACTATTACTGCACTCGCTCTCTCCCTCCCTCTCTCTCTCACCCCTCTCTCTCTTCCCCTCCCTCCCTCCCTCCCTCCCTCTCTCTCTTCCTCTGTCTCTCTCCCTTGTCCTCTGTTAATCCCTCCTTCTTCCCTCCCTCCCTCCCCCATCCCTATCTGGCTACTTTAAGCAAAAGGATTATCAGTCAAAACAGCCAAATAGACTACCTTTCTGTAAACATGGATCATTTCGAGCACTCAAGGCATATCTTGAGTGTTCAACTACGGTAGCTGATTTCTCCAGCTCCTAAAGGCACAGACACAGCCAGGGCTGAAGCCCAACAGTGCATATACCATAAGCCCCAGTGAACTCTAATGTGGGGCAGTGGGCTGTGGGAGACAGCATGGTTTCTGGTTGAGCACTGGCTAGAGATATCCAGAGACCCAGCAGGTTTCCCTGTAAGGGACAGCATGCATTTCCCCAAGCTCCCAGTGTTGGTATCAGTCTCCCGCGGGTAGAGGCAGCAGGGGAGGCATTGGAGGCGATTTCCCCTCTCTGCTTGCACTCTATCCCCTTGGCCAACCCCCCCCCCCCCCCCCCCCCCCCCCCCCCCGCACCCGGCCGGAGCCTTCCAGCACCGGGACCCATACACCCACACTCTAAATTACAGCTTCTAAAGTTGCCTAACTGAATATAAACACTAAAAAAGACACAAACAATAGGCTTTTGAATGCACAACTAAAAATTCTGATTTCAACATGTAATGAACCTGAGGTCTCTCTGGTAGCAATCTCCCATGTTGCATTAAAAGGCTCCATTGCAGCCTTGGCTTTGAACACATAACTTGTGTACTTTGTTCCATGGATATTTCTACATTACAGCGCCAATAAAGGCTCCCTGAACCACCTCGACTGAGACTTGAGACTTGTGTTATGAATTGCAGTGTCTACACTACAGATACAAAGCTTGCTGTTCTTAAAGTAACACAAAGTGAAAGGAGACAATATTTTCCTCCTGTCACTCCTCAGCATGTATCTTTAAATATCTTTGTATTAGATTAGCATATTTTTAAAATTCCTGTTCTGAGTTACTCTCTTAAGGATCCAGTGCTCTCTTCTCACTTGTGTGGGTACAAACATATGTGGTTCTCTCTCTCTCTCTCTCTCTCTCTCTCTCTCTCTCTCTCACACACACACACACACACACACACACACACACACACACACACACACACAGCCAAGCCTGGTGGTGCATGCCTTTAATCCCAGTACTTGGAAGGCAGAGGCAGACAGATCTCTGTGAATTCAAAGATAGCTTAGCCTACATAGCAAGTTCCAGGACAGCCAAGGCTACAAAGAAAGACCCTGCCTCAAAATAAATAAATCAACAAACAAATAAATGAACAGATCTTTCTTAAAAAAAAAAACCCTTTGTTTTTGCCTAATTGTTAATTGTTTCCTGAAGTTGTCCACATATCTTCATGAGACTCTGTTTTGGAAAGATAATTTATAAACATTTTAATAATACTTCCTCTACATATATTTCTCTTTTATACTTTTATTAAATAATTTCATCTCTTCATAAATTGCCTTATAAGTTGAATTTTAAATATCTATTGTATGTGTTTGGGGTATGCATGTGATAGCACTTGTGTGAAGGTTGGAGGACGCCCCTGAGTGAGGTCTGTCCTCCAACCACCTGAGTTGCAAGGATCAAACTCAGGTCATCAGGATTAGCAAGAGATCCCTTTACCTGCTGAGCCATTGCACTGGTCTAATATTCTTGGAGGTTTTGTTGTTGTTTAGCTTGTTTGGTTTGTTTTTGGTCAGGGTTTATTATGGCCATGGGGTTAGAAACATTCTAAGTGCATTATCCTCTACTCTTCAGCTCCAGGTATTTGTGTCTTTATAGGGCCAGACAGTCTCCAGTGCAGCTACTCAGTTCTGCCTCTGTAAACAAACAGCCAAAGACCATCGGTAAACCAGTGACCGGGTGTGGCTCAATAAAATTGTTTTTGCACAGTTCAGCAGGCATTTTCTATGAAGAGTCAGGTACTGTCTTTTTTTATCCTCTCTGAGCCAAATGGTCTTCATGACAGGAAAATTTTCCCTTTGGAGACAGAATCACCACACAAAGTGTGGAAGTGAACATGTGCCTTTGTGTCAACACTTCACCTTCAGACACTGAAATGTAAATTTCTTATAATTATCATGTTGAAAATATGTATCCAATTTAAAGCCACATAAACATATTTTCATAAATTTAGATTATAGAGCCTACAAAAAGGATCGGTGAGACTTTGTACGTTGGTTTGCCAACTGCCCTCCACTACAGATCAATTTACCCCAGTCACTATTTCTTTGGAAGTTTACCAAGAATGCATTCACAAACCAGTGACTTTAAATAGATCAAATCCTTCAGTTTTCTTTCTTATTCATTGGTAGTTTTAACTTCATGTATAGAAAATCTTGCATTTTCCCAATTATTTTGATTCATTTGTTCCAAGTAGCCCACAAACACTTATGCTGTCTATCCTTTAAGGCTATTGCCAAGTGTACAGGAGAGTTTCCTTACTAAAGAGTTCTAACCTTCCATTCATGTAGCTCAGATCCAAAGCCACGATACAATTCAGCACTATAGGACTGTCTGTTTTGTTTTTATTTTGTGATAGGGTCTAAGTTGCCCAGGGCTGGCCTTGAATTCATGAACTCTAGGATTACAGGTAAGCCCACCATATCCCTGGCTTAGAAGCAAGTTTTCAAGGAAAACAAGCAAGCCTCATCACCAACACTGAGAACTCCTTTCCTGTTCTAAACTCTGGTTTGCCTAGCCTTGTTCTATTGCAGTTTCCATCAGAGCTGATTAGAATAATTTTCTATTTTCAAAAATAAACTTTTAAAAGACCCAAGTTTGCCGACTACTTGGTATGGCTCAGGCACTGTGCTAAGCACATCTTCGGCATTAAGCAGTGGATATGAGCTTTACATGAGCAAATTACATTTACACTACAAAATAACCCAGCATGGCTGTAACATGAAAAACTCAGGGAAAAATGAACAAAGGGGCAGAGAGACGAGTCAGCAAACGAGTGTAGTTTTGAGATCATGATGACAGTGAGGATGGATTCCAGATGAATCTGGAGAAGAGATCCACAGGATTCGATGTGGAAGGCAAAGAAGGGTGAGCAGGTGACTCTCCGGAATGAATCCGCTGATGGTGAGCAAAGTGTGCCGTCTGCCTGAAGGCCCTCCTGCCCTTCCTGCAATTGTACGTTCTCTCTCCAGTATGGACTCGCTTATGTTGATTGAGGTGTCCAATCTGGATGAAGGTTTTCCGACATTCCTTACATTCGTACGGTTTCTTCCCAGAATGGATTCTCTGATGGACACTAAGGGACTGACGGTGGCTAAAGGCTTTGCCACATGCACTGCACTCGTAAGGTTTCTCTCCCGTGTGACATCTACGATGACAGATAAGAGACGACTTGGTCTTGAATGCCTTCCTGCATTCCACACACTCGTAAGGCCTCTGGCCAGTGTGAAGTCTCTGGTGTTGAGTACAGGATGAGTTATCTCCAAAGGCCTTCCCACACTCCAGGCATTTATAGGGCTTCTCTCCGGTATGAACCCTCTGATGTTGAATGAGGTGAGTGGTCTGGCTGAAGGCCTTGCCACAGTCCTTACACTCATATGGCTTCTCCCCTGTATGAGTCTTCTGATGTTGTGCAAGGTGAGCCTTCTGAGTGAACGCTTTATTACAAACCTTACATTCATAAGGCTTCTCTCCTGTATGAATTCTCTGATGCGTGGCAAGCTGTGAGCTGATACTGAAAGATTTCCCACATTCCCCACACTCAAAGGGCTTCTCCCCGGTATGGATCCTCAAATGACTAGCAAGGTGTATATTCTGCCTAAAAGCTTTCCCACACTCTTTACATTTAAAAGGCTTTTCTCCAGAATGCACTCTCTGATGCTGAGTGAGGGATGCGTGGTGGCTGAAGGCTTTTCTGCAAATCTCACACTCATATGGTTTCTCTCCAGTATGAATCCTTTGGTGCACGGTGAGGGACGAGCCATACCTAAAGGATTTGTGACACATGTCACATGTGTACGGCTTCTCTCCAGTGTGGATCCTCCTGTGTTGGTTAAGCCCTATGTGGTCACTGAAGGCTTTCCCACAGTCAACACAATCAAAGGGTTTCTCCCCCGTGTGATAGCACCTCCAGTGACGGACTAGAGAGGTGTTCTGGATGAAAGCTTTGCCACACTCTAGACACTCATATGGCTTCTTGCCTGTATGGCACCTCTGGTGTCGTGCGAAGGAGGAACCGTCACTGAAGGCCTTCCCACACTCATTGCATTGATAGGGCTTCTCTCCAGTATGAATTCTCTGGTGGACCGTGAGGGATGAGCTCTGGGTGAAAGTTTTCTTACATTCATCACATTTGAAAAGTTTTTTTCCTGAATAGATTCCGGTTTCTTTTATGGCTGTTGGATTTGGGAGGAAACTTTTACCTGAGTCACAGCTATGACTTCTCTCTTCTGAACTGTTCAAATGAAACCATCTTCCAGATTTGATACACATACCATCTCTCCCCTCTACGAAGGCTCTGTTCTGAGTAAGTGTCTCTTGCTCAAATGGTGTGTCCTGCCCATTCCTTTCAAACACCCACTCAGGATCCTGATCTCCTCTGACGGTGGAGCACTCAAGTTTAGTGCTCCCAGTTCCGCCTGCTGCCCTTTCAGCATGTGAGGCCTGCCTGGGAAGCAACTCCTGGTCTTCCTGTATAGACTGCTGCTGGCCTGAAACAGACCGAGAAAACACGTCTCCTTTATTATGTACCAAGAGGAAGAGATCTGCTTCTGATTCTCCTTGCAATATAACCCCTGTCTGCCCTGCCCTTCTGGCATGAAGGAGCCACTAGGAATAACATCTTTGTTTCCCTGCAATATCTGAGTCAAAAATTCCAAACCAGAGAGAGAGAGAGAGAGAGAGAAAGAGAGAGAGAGAGAGAGAGAGAGAGAGAGAGAGAGAGAGAGGCAGCGCGCAAGAGAGCGCTTTCCCTTTCTCCAGTCCTCTGCTGATGCCTAGCAGGTATGCAAAATGAAACCAACAGGTCATTTAACATTTAAAGATCCCCAAGAAACTGAGAGGCTGACAGCACCAAGGGGTAAGAATAAAAAGAAAACGACATGGAAATGAGGTGCTAAAAGAAGGCAGAGAGGAAGAGGAGTCACTCTGAAATCTTAGAGTGTGATTCTCTCTCCAGACTCTCGAGACCTAGCAAGACTTCAGTGTGTGGCAGTGAGAATTCGCATCCTGATCAGAGCAACAGTGACGTCACCAAGCCATCTGCACAGTCTCCTGGAAACAAGCTGGGTGCTAGTGCTAGCTGTCTTTGTACCATTGAGAGTTCCTTTCCTTGCCCCAATAAAGAGACAAAATGTGTTTTAGAAACACCGTGTCCTGAAGGAGTGAAAGAGAGAGTGTCTACATATACTCTTGTCACGGTGAAACTGACTAAGCAGCTTCCTGACTTTGACTGAAAACAACTGTTACTTCGAGAAGAATTAGAGAGAGGGAGAAGAATCCCTCAAAGACAGCACTTCCCTTGCAGAGGGTCTGAGTTTGGTTCTCGGAGCTCATATCAGGCGGTGCACAATCACCTGAAACTGCAGCTCCAGGGATCGAATGCCCTCCACAGGCACCTGCACACACTTGAAAACAATTGTTAAACAAACAAAACCCAGAAAGGAAGGACTCCCGAAGAGAAGACTCAGCCCTGGGAGGGAAGAGGCCTTACCTAAGGCCTCCAGGTCATCACAGTTCTCCCATGTCACACCCGTACACAAACTCTTCTGAGCTGACACAAGCTGAGGAGGACTATCTCTAGCCAGTTCTAAGTTGGTCTTCAAGTCCTGAAAAGGTATAAATGTATTGATGAACCTGGGTGGCCAGAGAATGGTATAATGTGTCCATACACTGTAAGTGGCAGTCTGTGTTACTTGAGCTGAGCAACTGAGGTTAGAGTTAGACTGTGGGTTGCCTATTTTGTACGTGTGCCTGTGGCCGCTGGAGGTGGAGGGGGGATGTCACAGAGTGGGGTCCTCTGGAAGAACCTCCCACTATCTTCATCAGATCAGCTGTGTCTGCTTGCATGAGAGCAGCAAGAGCAACCTGTGGGCTGGTGACACTCTCTTAGAGAGGTGGGAGAGGGTTGCAGGACCCTCACGTGAGAGTCCAGCCCCTCCTCCCAGACACCTGAATGCAGTTCTGCACTAACTGCACATGGCATCAGAAAGCACACAGGCTGCGGAGGTTTGTTCAAAGGGGACTCCATCCATGCCACTGCGGAGGAGCCACTGTTCATAATGGGTGAAGACTTTCCAGTGCAGCCACTTTGGGGTCACCCACACTTCTCCCAGCATTTCTGACCTATGCTCTGGAAGAAAACCCAAAGAAGCCATTAGTCCCGCTGGATGAACCTTTGGTGGAAGCATATGTTGGTGTGCTAGCTAGTTTAATGTCAAGCCGATACAGGCTAGAGTCATTTGAGAAGAGAGAATCTCAGTTGAAGAAATAATCCTATCAGAAAGGCCTACAGGCAAGCCTGTAGGATGTTTTCTTAATTAGTGATTGACGTAGGAAGGCCCAGCCCATTGTGAATGGTGCCACCCCTAGACCTGTGGTCCTAGATATAAAAAGACAGGCTGGACAAGCCATGGGAAGCAAGCAGTAAGCAGCACTCCTCACAGCCTCTGTGTCAGCTCCCGCCTCTAGCTTCTTTACCTTGCTTGACTCTCTGCCCTGACTTCCCTGGACAATGGACTACAAGCTGTTATATGAAATAAAACCTTTGTCCCCAAGTTGCTTTCGGTCATGGTGTTGTATCACAGCAACAGAAAGCTAAGACATTTGGTCATTAAGACCTTATGAGGAGGGGTAGATGTCTTCACCTTCTCAGGGAAGGAATTCTCCCAGCAGAGAGGGATGGGAGGGACTACTGAGATCCTGCTCACAGTTTTCAGACATTTGCTCTAAATCAAACATGAGACCCCTGAATGGCATGTTTGTGACTCACCCCACCCACCCCCACACTTTTACAGTATGGCTCGAGTGACTGCCATAACTCTTTCCCCTCTGTCACAACCTCCCCACAGGAAATAGTATTCAAGTGGAGATTTCTCTACTCTCCAAGGAGTCATAAATGCTGCCTAAAGTTTATCCCCAACTTACCCTCTGTGTCTCAACCATTACTCTCTGACTTTTGTGGCATACATATAGACACACATGGGTATATTCACCTAAACCTAAGCACACACAGGTATACACACATAAACACATACCAACTTACCCTCTGTGTCTTGAACAGAGCGTCACCATCCCAGGTTGGCCCTGACATGGAGCACTTAGGTCTATGGTGTAGGAGATGTTTTCTTAGCACTGCCTGGGATAATGCTTCTTCATTTAAGTCCTTTGGAGGGAACTCCTTGGTCTCCTGCACAGCCTTCATGTCTAAACAATATTAACAAAGCAAACAGCTTTCATTACGTGTTGTATGGGGGGTGGAGGGTACACATGTGATACACGGATATACATGCCAGCAAAACACCCATACACACAAGATAATTCTAAAAATAAAAAACGAAGGGCTAGAGAGATGGCTCAGCTGTTAAGAGTACTTGCTGCTCTTCCAGAGGACCTGAGTTCAATTCCCAACACCTGAATGGTAGCTCACAACTGTAACTCCAATTCCAAAAGATCTACAGTCTTCTTCTACCCTTTGCAGGCACCAGGCATGCATACACTGCAGTGCTCAGACATATGCACAGGCAAGGCACCCACATACATAAATTAAGTTATAGAGATACAACATAAATAAACAAATAAATAACAAAGATGATTCTGTAAAAATGAGAGGCAAGGGAGGCATGCAGAGAAAAGTGAATTATCTACGAGGGCCTGGAGCCATGCTGGAGAGCAGAGAGAACATGGAGAGACTCTGAGTCCGAGAGAATGAGCTGGGCTGGCAGCTGCCACACTGTTCCACTTCCTCACACTCACCCGGGCTCCAGCCTCTTCTCATCTTTCTTTTCATCATCCAGGGATGCTTTCCTTGTTCCAACAAGGTGATCATATCTGGCTTAGAAGCACAAAGGCCTAGATCCATGAGAAAAACAGGAAAAAGAAAGAAAGAAAGCCAGGATGTGGTCATGCTGGGGGTCTTGACTTGGAATGCACTCCCCTTGGCTCGACAGAAGAGAGCGCTGCAGGGATCAGGGGAGAATAAATGGAAGATCCCACTACCAAAGGCATGAATGGGGAAAAAAGGCAGGGGCAGGAGTGGGGATTCCCTCACCCAGGGATGCCAGGTTCCTGTAGTTGTCTAGCATCACCTTCCAATAGAGACTCCTCTGCTCAGAGTTGAGCCATTCCCACTCCTCCTGGGAGAAAACTACAGCCACATCCCCAAATGTCACCAAGCCCTGAAATGACAAAAACGTACTGTTGCTCAGCCAGCACCCACCATCACAGGTCACCAGAGGGTTAAATAAACCGTGTCCTCCCACCCTGTGTTCAAGTCCCCATCCTAGCCATTTAGGAGGGAAATGCATTTGGAGAGCGTCTGAGTTAAGGTTACTATTGCTATGATGAAACACCATGACCTAAGCAAGTTGGGAGGAAAGGGTTTATTTGGTTTACACATCCACACTGTAGTCCATAATTGGAGGAAATCAGGATAGGAACTGAAGCAGGACAGAAACCTGGCTGGAGTCAGGAGCAGATGCAGAGACCATGGAGGGGTACTGCTTACTGGCTTGCTCCCCATGGCTTACTCAGCTTTTTTATAGAACCCAGGACCACCTGCCCAGGGGTGACCCCACCCATAATGAACTGGGCCCTCCCCCATTGATCAGTAGGTTATGAAAATGCCCTACAGGCTTGCAAACAGCCTGATCAGTGGAGACATTTTCTTGAGGTTCCCTCCTCTCAAGATGACTATAGCTCGTGTTAAGTTGACAAAAAAACTAGCCAGCACAGGCGTGTAATCACATTTTTAAAAATGTCATCATTTCCTAACAATACATAATGAAAGCTGAGTTCTTTTGAGCACTCCAGGTTCTTAGAGCCTGTCTCAACCATGTGTATCCTGGAACAACGCAAGGACCAGGAAAGAATCCAGAACAGGGCCTCAAAAGATCTGAACAGCTCATTCCTCAGGGAGGGCCTGAGGGTTGCTACTGCCTGTCACATTCATTGGAGGTTCATTAGGAGAAAGTAAGAGCAACCTTTTAAAATATGAGTGTGCAGCAAGAATGAAAACCACTATCAGTTTTTAAATTAATGTGTTCAGGTGCTGTCACGGTGGCACAGACCTGTAATCCCAGTACTTGGGAAACAGAAACAGAAAGATTCCAAGTTTGAGGCTAAAGTGACATACACTCACACACGCACACATAAACCCACAACATGCACCTCAAGATCCTGTCTCAAAATAAAAGACCAGGAAGAAGGACTGATAAGCCAATCTTTTCAGCCTGCAGATCTGAGTTTCCCTCACTGTATCAAACCTGATGACACCAAACCTAATAAACAAATCATAGGGCTGACCAACACCTGAGCTCTTCTGCTGGAAGGTCTGTATACTACAAACCAAAGTTCCCACAGATGTCAGTCTATGAATAAGACACCATCATAACTTTAACCTGAAGGCAAGACAGGACCAAATAGCTCTTAAGTGCACGCGTGTGTGTGTGTGTGTGTGTGTGTGTGTGTGTGTGTGTGTGTGTGTAGGCCAGGGCTCAACGCTGTGTATCTCTTCCTCAATCACGTTCTGGTCCTTGTGCTTGCCCAGCAAACACTTTACCTTACCGACTGAGCAGGCTCCCAGCACCAATGTTAGTAAACCCCTGCTGGGGAAATTTCCTTAGCTGGAGATTGAAAAGAGCTGATGCAGTCAGTATACCTCACCTGGCAACACTTGGAGAGCTAAGAATTGGTCTGTGAACTTGAGCAAACCATGAGCTAGCGTGCTTGCGTGAGCCACCTAGTCTAAAACCCAATGCTTCTTGGCTCTCAACATCCTGCCTGCTGTAGCATCCTGTAACCAAGAACAGAACTGACTGCCAACCAGAGTAGTCTGCACTCCAGCAGACTGCACTAACTGGATACAGTGGGTTGTTCACACACAAAAAGGAAACGAGTAAACTGGGGGGTGGGGGTGAGGAGGCTATCTCTAAGGTACATTGTTTATATACCCAGAATTGACAAAGGGTAAGTAAAAGATACTCTCTTTCAAAATAGAGAAAGAAAGCAAGAAAGATCCTGGTACTGAGACCACTGTGACTTTTTGTACAGGGATATTTATATTCTCCCACGGTCTCCCAGAGGCATTTTACAGGGCCTAGCCCTAGAGTTCCAACTTCATGTTTCTGAGTGATCAATATAGTACTTATTTTTTTCCCTTCAGATACTTTTCAGATATGCTTTATTAACCAAACCAAGTCATCTTTATGTTTTTTAAAATCTATGTTTTCAGAAATATGAGAGAATGAGAGAAAATGATGCCTATTTTGGGGGGGAATATGAAAAACCACATTTGTGTATACAGCAATATAGTTTACATGTTATGTGATACTACAATAGAATGAGTTTATAATTTTTAAACAGAATTGTTTTTAAAGGGAAAATCTTCAGGTTACAAAACTCATCCTAAAACTGTTTTTTTTTTAAGTCATTTTTCTAAATGGGCCAATGGGACAAATATGTTCAGTGTCTCATCATGCCTGAATCCAACAGTGCTGGCGTCTATTTCTCTAGCGTTTCCTAGGACCTTCATCCACTACTCCTACCATCAAGGAGAATAGAATTGCATGACTCCCAAGGGAGAGAAAAGCAGTACGATGTTTTCTTATAACTGGCAATAATTTGGTTTGACTTTTCTTTTCCTTCTTGAAACAAAAATCTCACTCTGATGCCTGGCTCATTTCAAACTCTTAGGCTAAAGATGCTGCCGGGACTATGTACTGCAGCATCCTGAGTGCCTGAGACAACAGACCATGCCCCCACACCATGCCATCCTTCCTCCCTTTTGATTCTTCTATATTCATTTTCTTTCCTTCATCTGAGTCCATATGTGCATGTGTGCGCGTGTGTGTGCGTGTGTGCATGCGTGTGTGTATGCATGCACCTGTGCCTGAAGAAGCCAGAAGTCAGCATCAGGTTCCCTAGAGCTCCAGGTAAAGGCAGTGTTCGGCTGCCTGATGTCTGTGTTGAGATCCAAACTCTGATCCTCTGATACAGCAGTAAGTACTCTTAACCACAGACCTCTTTCCAGCCCCAATATTTGAGATTTCAAAGGCTCTAATCATGAAATATGAAGGCAATTTTCCAGAAACAAAGAGAATGAAGGTGACAAGCAGAAGTCAGAGGTAATGAGGAACCATGTCTCAGACATCTGTTCAGTCCCTTTAGGGATGGGGCCTTTCTTCAAGGGCACCTTGGAGAGTTTTGAGCAAAGAGTAGCAAGAGCTGACCTGTGATGGACTCTGGCAATTCAGAAGAGAAAGGAGCTGAAGTACACATCACAGAAACACGGAGCCATGAGGCCAACAGTCAGAAATAAAGATGATCCTAGCATTTGGAACACAGAGGCAAGAAGATCTCCATGAGTTCAAAGCTGTCCACATAGCGAGCTCCTGGTTTGCCAAGACTACATAGTGAGACCCTGTCTCAAAAATCAAAGGAATAACAGAGAGGGATCCCAGACCCAAGGTAGGCAATCTGGACTCTTGCATGCTGCCTTGACTTTCTGTGAACTTTTCTATTGTGAAATCCTAGAGATCAAGAAATGTTTTTAAATTTAAAATCTCATTCCATTTATGTGTCTGTAATTGTATGTGTATGCAAGCATGCGTATAATGTGAATGTCAGAAGAAGACTTTTCAGCTTCTCTCCCTCCTTCATGTGGCTCCTGGGGATCATACTCAGGTTGTCTGGCTTGGCAGCAAGTAGTTCACTTCTGAGCCATCCCACCAGTCCAGTTAAAAATTGTGAGGTGTGTGTGTGTGTGTGTGTGTGTACGTGTATGTGTGTTGTATACGAGTGTCCAGGTTCCTGTGTCCCTGACATAACCAGCATGCTGAGTTTCTTTTGTTATTGCTTTGAGACAGGTTTTCTCACTAAATTAGAAGTTTACCTTTTTGGCTAAGCTGACTGGCCAGAGAGCTCTATAAATGTACCTGCCTCTGCTTGGAATTTCCAGTCTACAGGAATATACCTCCCTTCTTACACAGGTACTGGGGATTCAAACTCAGGTCCTTCTGCTTCAAGAGCAAGTGCTCTTACCCACTGAGCCCTCTCTTCAACCCCCTCAATGAGCCTTAGCCACAATATATTACTCCTCCATCGTGAGCATCATAGAAACCAGGTAGAAGGACTGCTGCACTTCTGAACATAAGAATCCTTCTGAAGCAGGATATGGTGGCAAACACCTTTAATTCCCGCACTTATAAGAGGCAGGCAGAGCTCTGTGAGTTCAAGACCAGCCTAGTCTATATAGTCTACATAGTGAGTTCCAGGGCAGCCAGGGCTATGTAGCTAGACCTAAACCAAAACAAAAAATCCTTCTGAGATTAATGGAACAATGAAGGGGATGAATCATTTCTTCAACTAAGAAAGAACAGTTGGAATGAAAAGGAAAGTGAATCAGTTTAAAGCTATCCCTGTAACCCATCACTCACCAGAGCAGGAAGAAACAGCACCAGGGACAGGTCTGTTAAACTGAAAACTTTTCAGAGAAAATAAACACTATTAAGTGTTGAAAGAGCAAGACTATTTTAGGAAGCAGAGAGGAAAAGTGACTCACCTGAGACTTGGCTTTAAGTTTAGTCCCTGTTGGGGCAGCTTCCTGTTTGCGGTTTATCTCCTGGAGGAAGTTGGTATCTCTGGAAAGCAGAGCTAGGGGAAAGGAAGGGCTAGACACCAAGTCTACACAAGACTACAACCTGCATGAGCAGGGTGGGACAGTTTTAAAAAGAGAGATGAAATCCCCTTATTACCCTGTGCGGGAGTAAGGAGAGGGGAGGATGTGGAGTGCAGTTGTCTCTTTTTTTGTCTTGCTTGCATAAATATGTGTGCACCACGCGTGTGTCGGATGTCCATTAAGTTCTGGGGAGAATGTTATATCCCCTGCAATTGGAGTTAGGGATGGTTCTGAACCACCATGTGAGTGCTAGGAACCAAACCTGGGGCCTCTGCAAGAGAAACAAGTACTCACAGCGGCTAAGCCATCTCCTGTCCCACTGGGAGTTTCATTTCTTGAAGCGTGGACATGGAGACAAGTCTAAACTAAGTTAACCCTGGAGATGACAACGTCCCTCCAGTACCTCTGTCTGACTGCTCTGACTCAAGTTGAGCTTTCAAGGATTGATTCTTATTTAACCACCACAATCAAGAGCCCAAAGACACCATCTCCAGCACCAAGGCCTCGAGAACCCTCGGACCTTACCCTTCCTTCACACCCAGAACAGATTCATCTTTGTCCACTCAGCCCAGCTACATGACACTCACCTTTGTGCGCAGGCCCCGAGGTCACTGCTCCTTGCCCTCCCTGGGAGGCCAGGCGGGTCCTGGAGCGCGGCCTTCCCCGGGCGGTGTGCCCCGCCGCCGGACCTCCAGCAGGCCTGGGCTTTGTGCAGAGGGCGCCGCGCCCGAGGAGGGCCCGGGGTTTCCATGACTCTACACTCGCCACCCCACGCATGTCACGCGAGGGGCGCACGCTCTCCTTGCCAGGCTGCAGACACCCTCCAAGGCCCCGGCTCAGGGACACACCCCTGGCAACATCCACGCCCGCCACGCCCCGAGCAGCCACGCCCTCGCCCTGCCCAGGCCGGCCCTAAAGGATCGGACCCTCTGGCAGTTCGGCCGGAACGCGCCGGAAGTGGACTTTGCTTGAGCGCAAGGCCCTTGGGAAGTGTAGTCCCCCAGCGGAGAAATCCGGTAGAGCCCAGCTGCCTCAGTGTTTTTTACAAAAGACCAAGTTGGAGAACAGCGGGACCCTGCCGGAAACACGGGTCCCGCGAAATACAAAACAGTTCCTCAGAGGCTTCTGGGAGTTGAGGTGGCAATCAGAGCGTACGTGTGCTGCGGCAGGGCTAGTGGCGCGTGGTTTCAAGTTATTTGGAAGGAGGGGAGTTGGGGGATGGTGTGAATTGGGCTGAGGTAATGCCGGGCTTTCGGCAAGTCCGCAGTGGTTCTGGTTGCGCGTACTTTTCAGTTTGGGATTCAGTTGCTGCCATTACAATCTTCACCTCTCCACCAGACTAACTCAACTCTAGTGCCTAGTGTTCAAAATGTCCCTCTGTGTGTACTACCAAGTTCTAGGTCTGCAGGCTTCCCCAGGTTTTCTTCTGGGGTGCCACTTTAAAATGTTTATTCTTGCCTTTAATCCCAGCACTCGGGAGTCAGAGGCAGCCGGATTTCTGAATTCGAGACCAACCTGATCTGCAGAGCGAGTTCCAGGACAGTCAGGGATACAATGAGAAACGGGGGCGGAGGAGGCGCAATTTTATTCTTTGTCGGTTTCATACATGTATATATACTTATCTTGATCATATCCAACACAAATCCCCTCTCCCAGCCACCCCCAATACTTCTGAATTCTTGTCCCCCGCCCCCTTTTTTAATATAGCCAACTAAATCCAGTTAGTGCCGCCTACCAGTCTATGGGTGCGACACCATCCACTTGAGCCTGGGCAATCTACCAGGGGTCACATCCCCAAAGAAACATGACTCCCTCTCTCCCAGCTGCCTTCATTTGCCTATAACTCCTCAGCTAGATGTGGAGGGGTAAGCCCTTCCTCTACCCGTGCTAGAATATTGATTGACTCGGTCTTGTGCTGGTAATCACAGTTTCTATGAGTTCATGAGCACAACAGTCATGACGTGCCCAGAACTATTCCACAGCACTCCTTGCCATTCTCAGACTCTTACATTCTGTCTCTTCCGTCTAGTATGATTGTTAGCATTCTGTCTAAACTCCACTTCCACAGTTACCTGGCAACAGCCAGGTAGGCCTGCCCACTATAAAAGGGGCTGCTTGCCCCCTCCTCGCTCTCTTACTTTTGCCCTCTTGCTCTCTTTCCTCTAGCTTCTCTCTGTCCCCTCGCCCCTCCCTCCTTCCCCCTCTCTCCACGTGGTCATGGCCTGCTCCTCTATCTCTCTGCGCTCTCTCTCTCTCTCTCTCTCTCTCTCTCTCTCTCTCTCTCTCTCTCTCTCTCTCTCTCTTTCTCTCTCTCTCTCTGCCTCTACTACCCTCCTGGCTCCCCTCCCCATGCCCTGAATAAACTCTATTCTATGCTACACTGATGTGTGACTGGTCTCTCAGGGGGAAAAGATGCCTCGGCATGGACCCACTGAGACATCCCCTTCCCCCATACCTCTCCACACACCCACAGAACATCAATGATGTTCTCCGACCCTTGAGAAGGTAAACAAAAATGCCCCGTGTAGTGCTGTGAGCTTCTTGCTTTTGACATTCGCTTTTCATCTAAGGGAGTGCTATGTGGTCCTGGCTGTTCTGGAACTCACTCTGTAGACCAGGCTGGCCTCGAACTTAAGAGATCTATCTGCCTGCCTCTGCAGTGCTGGTTTTAAAGGTATGTGTCACCACCACCGAGCAAGCAGAATTCATTCTATATATAAAATGTTTGAGACCAAGGGTATTAGATTAATTTGTTCTGAGTTGGAAATATGTGCATACCATAATGAAATATTTTAGAAAGGAAACCAAAGTCTAAATATAAAAACTACTTATGCATCACAAACACCTCATATAACCTGAAGGAAATCTTATACTAAATTTTTTTAAGCAAAAACAATCTTGCAGCATTGATTGTCACCCGAAAGATTTTTTAAAGGTTTGTTTGTTTGTTTAATATAAATGAGTGTTCTATCTGTATGTACATCTGTATGCCAGAAGAGGGCATCAGATCCCAGGACAGATGGTTGTGAGCCACCATGTGGTTGCTGGGAATTGAACTCAGGACTTTTGGAAGAGCAGACTGTGCTCTTAACCTCTGAGCCATCTCTCCAGCCCCTGAAAGACTTGTTTTTATTTTATGTGTATGAGTGTTTTGTCTTTGTGTATTTATTTGCATTACGTGCCTATAGTTCTTGTAGAGGCCAGAAAAGAGCATCCCCTGGAAGTTGGGTTACAGGCGGTTGTGAGCTACTACATGGGTGCTGGGACCCAAATCCAAGACCTCTGCAAAAACAGCAAGTGTTCTTAACCACTGAGCCATCTCCCCAATCCTGACAATTTGGTAACAAATTTTTAGTTTTCTTATTTTTATTACAACCTGTTACATGGGAGTAGACTTTGCCTCTTGGGATGTCATCTAAGTATTCAGAAAGTTTCAGACTTTGGAGCATTTTAGATTCTAAACATGCAGCTTAAGGATGCTCAATTTGGTCACTAAAAGACCACCTGAGGTTCATTCAGGAATGCAAGGCTAGTTCAACATCCAAAAATCAATTTACGTAATTTACCATGGTTAACAAGCTAAACAAAACTCACAGTCAACTCTAAAGACTTAGAACCATGGTTCTCAACCTTCCCCAATCTGCGGCTCTTTAATACAGTTCCTCATGGCGTGTTGCTACTTCAAAACTGTCATTTTGCTACTGTTATGAATAGAAATGTAAATATCTGATATGCACGATATCTGATATGTGACCCCTATGAAAAGGTCTTTCAGACTCCAAAGGGTCGCAACCCACAGGCTGAGAACTGCTGACTAAGAACCATCCGGAACCATTACCACAATCCAAGAGCCAGGGCCCTCTACAGGAGCTAAACTCCTAAGGGCTGCCCTGACAGAAGCTGGAGCCAGAAGAACTCAGAGCTTGTGAAGGAATTGGCAAGAGACCAGAAGCTGCATCAGCACCCAAAACAGCAGCAGGTAAAACACATACCCTGATTTCTCCCCAACTCCCAGCCTCCAATAGCTGTTGGTGTCTCCCAGTGAATTACTGTTACAGAAACCAGTTGACAAAAGGCCTCTGAGAAAAATAGTTTTCAGTCTTAAACTGTAATATAGCATGTAGGAGGGTGGGGAGGAGAAAAAGAGAATGAACTTAGGATAAACAAGAAAAGGAAGGCATACAGTCCAACAGAACCTACCATGAGATGGACTTTGCAAAAATCACCCACAGGTCTCTGGAACAACTAGAATGGAAGTGTGGGTCCCCTGTTTTCCTATTTCTGCAGTGTGTACTCATCATCATGTGACCTTTTCATTTTGCTTTTATTCAAGGTCTCACTAGGTAGCCCTAACTGCCCGAGAACTCTGTAAACCAGACTGATCTCTAACTCGGAGACTCACCTGTCTCTCCCTCCAGAGTGCTGGAATGAGATCTTTGTGCCACTAAACCCAGCCACAATCACCCTTTTAAATTTTATTTTTATTTATTTATTGTATGTGCACATTTGTGGGTTTGGTCGCCTGTGTGTGTGTGTGTGTGTGTGTGTGTGTGTGTGTGTAGCAGAAGTCAGAATTGGGAGTCTATTGCCCTCCACCTTATATTTTGAGATAGGATCTCATGGTGAACCTGGAGCTCACTATTTCAGCCTGACTGGGGTTGTTAATAAATATAAGAATGTTTCTTTTGGGGGCTGGAGAGATGGCTCAGCGGTTAAGAGCACTGACTGCTCTTCCAGAGGTCCTGAGTTCAAATCCCAGCAACCACATGGTGGCTCTCAACCATTCGTAATGAGATCTGATGCCCTCTTCTGGTGTGTCTGAAGACAGCTACAGTGTACTCATAAATAAAATAAATAAATAAATCTTTAAAAAAAAAAGAATGTTTCTTTTTTTAGCCTAGAATATATATGCATTTTTTTCCCAAATAAATTCTAATTTTTTTGTTCCAATCTTTAACTTTTAGGCACTTCCTAAAACAGATTCTACATGCCAGACCATATTTAATTTCTTTACCATTAAGGAAACATAACTTTAGAATCATGAGAAAGTTCCCATCTTAAACACACTACACATGCTAATTGTCAACCACTTGAACACACTTTCAGTTTTTAAATTGTTATCATCACCTAAGCCATATTCCAAGTCCCAGAGGCCATGGTTTAGAAGTAATGTGTCTGGTCTAATATATTTTTTAAGCACTTTGTATGGGTCAGTGGGCTGAAGTCCTATCATTTTATGTTCTCTTGGTATCTATTTCATTAAAGTTTTCCCAGGCTGGAAGTGTAGGTCAGTCACCCTTGACACTTCCTACTATCACACCGTCCACAGATGGCTCAAGCTGGTGCCAAGAATAAGAACTTAGAAGCACGTCTGTGAAACTGGGCTCCCTGCTCTCACCGCTTCCTTTAAATGGACCGCTGAAGACAGACTGAGCACGTATGCCACAATGATCACGTTCTACACATGAGAAGACCTCCCAGAACTCGGGCCTGCTTGTTTCAACTCAACAAAGGAAATCTGTAACCCTGGACCCAATAAAGCATTGGCTCTGGAATACTCCATCATGTTCCTTTGCCTCTGTGTGTAGCCTCTCTGTGTTCTGTGCTGATGTGTCTCCTAATCACTGGAGGGATGTTCTCCGTCCAACTTTAATACAGTCAGTCATGTTGCTAAGCATTTCACATGCATTAAATAAACATTTTACAGTGAGTATTAGAAGAGTTAAATAACATTTATATTTTTAAAAAAGATTTTTTTTCTGACTGTAAAATGAATAATAAACTTGAAGAAAACAAGACCAATTACAGACATTTGGAAAAGTCCAAGCGAAACAGTCGTGCTTTGGAGCAGGCTAACAGGAACAAAAATACATGGAAATACTTAGCAGGTATATGCACAGGACTTGGTGACATAGAGGGATGCCCGAGATGACTCAATCAATCACCAGTCAACTCACCAATGATGGATGGTTTAAGAACATTTGCTGAAGGCTTCTCCTCATCCCTTACTTTCTTAAGGGCTCTCGTACTTGTGTGAAATCTTCTACATAGAATACAGTAAACAATCTGGTTGAAAGCTAAATTCTCTGATGAATGCTGCAGGTTCATCAGCCGCCAAAGGGTTTGCCACGGGGGGACACGGTTTTACAGTTTCTTTCCAGTGTGACACCTTTGGTGACAATTAAGGGATGACTTTGTTCTGAATGCGCTTCCACATTTCTCACATACATAGGGCCTCTGACCAGTGTGAAGTCTCTGATGCTGAGCACGGGAGGAGCCATCACCAAATGCCTTTCCGCACTCGGTACATCTGTAAGGCTTCTCTCCAGTATGAACCCTCTTATGTCGTATAAGGTAGGCAGTATGCGTGAAGGTTTTGCCACATTCGTTACACTCATAAGGTTTCTCTCCTGTATGGATTTTCTGATGTCTGGCAAGATAGGTACTTCTTTTGAAAAATTTACCACACTGCTGACATTCAAAGGGTCTTTCTCCTGTGTGGTTTCTCTGATGCATGGTCAGCTGGGAACTCTCTCTAAAGGCCTTCCCACATTCCTTACACTCATAGGGCTTTTCTCCACTATGAATTCTTGAGTGAACGACAAGGTGTATACTCTGCCGAAAAGCCTTCCCACACTCCTTGCATTTATAAGGTTTCTCTCCAGAATGTACTCTTTGATGGCCAGTGAGTGACATGCTGTGGCTAAAGGTTTTCCCACAGACATCACACTTGTACGGTTTCTCCCCCGTGTGAATCCTGTGGTGGACAGTCAAGGATGACCCACTGCGGAACGCTTTCCCGCACACGTTACATGTGTATGGTTTCTCTCCGGTGTGAATCCTCCTGTGCAAAGTCAGTCCTATGTGAACACTGAAGACTTTCCCACAGTCCGCACAGTCAAATGGCTTCTCTCCAGTATGATAATGCCTGAAGTGACGAGTTAGGGACATGTTGTACCTGAAGGCTTGACCACACTCAACACATTGAAAGGGCCGTTTGTCACTGTGACACCTCTGATGTTGAGCAAAGGTAGAACTGTCCCTGAAGGCCTTCCCGCATTCCTTACACTCATAAGGTTTCTCCCCGGTGTGAATCCTCTGATGCTGAGCCAGGTGGGCAGGCTGCCTGAAGGATTTTGTACACTCCTTACACTTGTACGGTTTTTCCCCAGTGTGAATTCTTTGGTGTACAATAAGGTACGAATTCTGGCTGAAGGCTTTCTTACATTCCTTGCACTCGAAGAGTTTCTCGTGGGTGTGTGTTGTGTGATGCTGAGCGAGGTGGTGGCTCTGCTTGAAGGCCTTTCCGCAGACTGTGCATTGATATGGTTTTTCGCCCGTGTGAATTCTCTGATGAACGGTAACCGATGAGCTGTGGGTGAAGGTTTTCTCGCATTCATTGCATTTAAAAATGTTCTTCCCTACCCAGATTTTCTTGTATTTTCGTACCTTGGGATTTTTGGAGAAGCTTTTCTGATTTGACTTGTGAGTATAAATACTCTCTTCTACACTATCCAGATAGGCAGATCTTAAAGATTTAGTGTGTTTGTAGCCTATTTCTTTAGTGTGAGTTCCTTTATGAGTGACTGTTTCTTTCAGGTTAAATATTTCTTGACTCGTCATCTGTCTATCAAAAAGGTCTTTGCATTTCTGTTTTCTTCCAGAAGTAAGAGACTCACAGTCAAGACTTGCAGTGTTCTCCACTGACACATCATCAAACGACAGTTGCCTCAGAGATAACTCTTGTGTCTTCTGTACAGATTCTCCACCTGAAAGAATGTAAAACAAAAAGTCTTCTTTATCACATGCTATTAACAAAAGCAGCATTTCAAGTGCAGCAATTCTCAACAATTTCATAAATGCCATATAATCGCATACAAGTATTTCAACTGGAAAATGTGCAAGGATGTCCCTGAGCATAAGAGCTTTGTGATAGTTAATCTGCAGAGGACGCTAGTAAAGCACACCTCTAGGTGTATCTGTGAAGTTGTTTCCAAAGCCATTAACTAGGGAGGTAACACCTTCCCTGGACATGAGTGTCACTATCCAATAAGCTGGGAGATTGACATAAAGAAAAAGGGAGGAAATTCTGTAGCAGGGCCAGGCTTCTGTTTGCTTTCTGGCTGCCATGACTAAATAGGTTTCCTCCACCATGCCCTTCCTCTATGCTAGTTCATGGCCACCAGTCCAAAAGCAACAGAGTCAGCTGACCATAGATGTAAACCTCTGAAACCAGGGGCCAGAAACAAAAACCCTTCCTCTCCTAAGTCAAACTAGAAACAAATATGGCAGCAGCAGGGCAGAGATATAGAACAACGTGGGGAAATGACAAGATAGACAAAGAGTAAGATAAGGTCCTAGAAGCCATCTGTAATGATAATGCTAATTTGGCCAGAATACAAATTAACTTCACTTCTGTCATGTCTCCTACCTTTTAAACTGTTTATTTATTTGTTTACTCATTCAGTATGTACGGATGATTTGTCTGCAAGTCTGTCTATGCGTCATGCGCATGCCTGGTCATGCCATGAAGATTCTCCTGGAACTGGAGTTGCAGACAGTTGGGAGCTGCCATGTGGGTGCTGAGAATGGAACCCAAGTCTTACCACTGAAGTAACTTTCCAGCCTCCGGTTTCCTACTTTTAATTAATTAGCATATATAGTTACGTTCACTTTGTTTAACTACCAATATATTTAATGACTACTGCTTTTCGGAACTCTCTAGAGCTTCCCAGCAACCACATATACCACACGATGCTTTATGACGTCTCTTGGCATTTAAAGGCAGGTGCATGAATATGATTTCATAATCAGAAAACAGTGCTCCTAAGTAAACCCTTTATGTGTTTGTGTCTCAATGCACCAAACTCTTTATTTCTCATACAACTCAGGCTTTGTAGTAAGGGTTTTTTTTCATTCATTTTTCTCATTTACAACAACTTAGGAAAAGTGTCACTTTTCAGGCCAGTTAATATGGGGTTTTGGAGGCAGAAGAGATGGCTCAATTGTCTGCTCTTCCAGAGGTCCTGAGTTCAATTCCCAGCAACCACATGGTGGCTCACAACCAGGTATACATGCAGAATACATGCAAATGAATGAATCTTAAGAAAAGATTGCTTTAAAAAAAATATGGAGTTTTGTTGTTATCTGATGGTTAGGAAAAGGTGTCTCAGGAAAGGACTATGGAGCTGAGACCGGCTCGTGAGCATGTCTGTAGGGCATCACCTTGACTGTCTGAATCGATGTGGAAGATCCAGCCTGAATATAGGCCGCACCATTCATTCTCAGCTTTGGGGCCCTGGACTGTGTTGCAGGATATTTGATCACATTGGGAACTCCAAGATTGTGAACTGGGAAAACCTAGTCAACCCTAGGTCAAGAGGCAGAGCAAGTGACCAGCCCACAGGGTATGAACATAAGTAAACTGAAAGGAGAGACACTGAGGAGACAGGTACTTTTTAAGACAGGGTGGGAAAGGATAAAGAAAGAGGCTTTTTCGTTCTGGGGCATCAGTGAATAGGGAAGTCAACTGGGTGCTTTCTCTGCCTCTTTGAGCTAGCAGACTGTCACCCCAGCATCCAGCTGGAGTCTTCGTTGGTAAAATCGAATGGCTAGGACTTTTGTTTTTTAAACAACAGGACTGTACATGAGTAGAGAAAGCTAGCTTTGTAACAGGCAAGCATGCTTCCACTCTCTCCACTCTGCTACCAGCTGTTTCAACGCCATGCTATGAATTCCCCACAATGATGGACTACAATGCAGCATTGCAAAAGCTAAAATAAACACTGTCCCCCTCGAAGCTGCTTTTGTCAGAGAGCTTCATCACAGCGACTGAAGTAGAACTAGGACATTCTCCTTTGTACAAAATGACTTACTACCGAGACAAGAGGAAGGCAGAAGAGACGAGCGTGAAGTAAAAAGGAATCCATTCCAAGCAAGGAAACTTCAACTCACACCCAGGACCCTAAGGTGTAGGAAGAGTTTCTGGGCAGCCTCAGCCCAGGTAAGGCCCTCTGAAGATGGTGGAACCGTTCCCTAGAAAGGTTTTTTTAACCTGCTTCTTGAATTCTCACCTTGTACTGTGCTTCTTGTCACCTGACCCTTCATCTCCCAAGGCTCCTTCCCGTGCTCCAATAAGGAGATTAGAGATGGTTTGGAAATGCAAGCTCCTGCATTTAAAAAAAAATACATAAAAATAGGCCGTGTTTTGGTTCAGTCCCTAAGTCAGCTCCTTAAATCTGATGCAACTAGAAAATAAAGGGACCAAACACATTTGAAGGACAGACTACATAAAACTCTGGAATAGTCTGGTGGCAGCTGTCAACAGTCCCCTACAGCAATTACACTGTTTCTTATGGAGTGGGGGAAGGATGAGAATTTAGCTGGGGGTGCGGGAGGGGTTAAAGGGCCATCGCAGTAATAAATGAGATTTTTTTTTTTTAATTGCCTGCTAGGAGATAGCTGTAAAGAGCGTCTAAGTGCTTGGGAGCTCATGGTTTTTTTTAATGAAATAGGTTCAATTTACAGCCCCCATAATTAGCAGATCCGAAACACCTCTGACTTCAGCCCCAGGAGATTTAAGACCTTCTTGTGCAGGGAACCACACTCAATGTACATACCTCCAGGTAGACACATATACATATACATTTTTGTTTTTTGTTTGTTTTTTTTTTTTTGAATCAGGGGTTCTCTGTGTAGCCCTGGCTATCCTGGAATTCACTCTGTAGACTAGACTAGCCTTTAACTCAGAGATCTACCTGCCTCTGCCTCCCAAGTGCTGGGATTAAACACATGTACCACAGCCGCCTGGTAGCATATATGTATTTTTTTAATGTATCTTTTAAAAATACAAATGAAATCTCATTTTGAAATTAAAATAAATAAATTTTTAAAGGCTGCTAGAGACTGGAGTTTGAGTCAAATGAACTACCTGTCTAAAACAGAACAATGTGATTATAATCCCAGCACTTGAAACACTGTGTCAAAACAAGCAACACTCTTCAGTAGCCGATGACAGGATCCAGAGCCTCTATACTTTCAGTGTATCTCCCAGGCTTAGAAGGGTCCATATTAGCAACTACAAGAGCCAAGCAGCTGAAGGTATCTTAAGACATTGGGTTTCACTTATTTAGCATAAATTAACAAAAAGATAGATATTTTGGGGGTAAGTGAGATGGCTCAGAAAGTAAAGCCACCTGCTAACCAAGCCTGATGACTTCAGCTGATCCAAGTTCTGTAAATCATACTCCAATCTATACGTGACGTGCACATGCCCCTCCCCCCACTAATAAAAATCAATGTAATAAAAAATTTAGGATACATATTTGAAAAGTGATTTTCTATATTTTTAGTAACCAGTAGCCATAGTCCTCTCTAGCCCTGTTACTTCCCTACCGGTTTTAAGACTCTTGAGGCTTTCCAGTGGCCAGGCAAAAACCTCCAGGTTCCACATATACAACACTCTCACTGCCCTAACAGCAGGACCATTCCAACAGAGAGAGAGAGAGAGAGAGAGAGAGAGAGAGAGAGAGAGAGAGAGAGAGAGAGAGAGAGAGAGAGAGAGAGAGAAGCCCAAGCTCTGGACTTGAAATCCAACCAATCCCTGGAAATCTCTTCCACCCCTACTTCCACCCCAACCCCCACGAAACACTAAGTACACAATGCCTGCTTCCCCTCAGTTCCCTGCTGCTTCTCAGCCAAGCAAAGGCAGCCACCCTCTTGTGTCTCTCCCAATAAATCTCTTGTGTGAGATTTGTTGTACGAGGTAAACATTTTGGTATTCCTTTCACTCCTGACTGCCAGGATACCTTTCCCTTGGAGACATCTCCTTGCATCCCCTCCCCCACCCCCAGAGCTGTAACACATTGGGGAATCCTTTCCCCTCGGAGGTGTAACAGTTACAGTGAGGAGAAGAGAGCAGAACTGTAACATAAAGGCAACACAGAACAGAGGTGCCTGCCACAGTTCCCACCACATCTGCTGTTCCAATGGCCTAAAGCTATAACTGCCAGCATCTGATATACGTCAAATTCACAGACTGCACCTAAATATTTCACCTAACCCTGACACAAGAAACACAGCTTTGGTAATAAAAGTGGGAAAGGTAAGAGCAGATTCTGGCTTATCCATAGGGAGGATTGCTTACCCACAGAAACCAAGTTCCAATAGTTCTCCAGCACCACTGTCCTGTACAAACTCCTCTGAGCAGGATTCAGCCACTCCCATTCCTCCTGAGAAAAGTCTATTGCAATGTCTTTGAATGTCACCGAGTCCTGAGATGACACAAATACATTTGCAAATTTTTGTTATGTTTTTATTCTTTTGTTTGGGGGGAGAGGGAAGAGCTCCCCTTGCGAGTCAGTTGCTCAGCTAGAGAAGACACAAGGGACTACATCTTGCATCGCTGCACTTATTAGAAATGTCTGGAAAGTTCAAATAATGTAGACAGAAAACAAACGAGTAGTTGGCTGGGAGTGGGACAGAGATTAAGTGTAAGTGAGCATTTGGGAAGTGAAGATGTTTGTGTCTGAGAGTTTAAAGCCAGCTTGGCCAACATATTGGGCCACCTCCTGCCACCTCAAAACAAAAAGAATAAAATGACTCATGTGAGTGACAGAATATTAAAAACCAACCAACCAACCAAACAAACAAACAAATAAAACACTCCTTTTTTCCTCCCACACTCTCAAAACATCCATGATCTCTGATGGTCAAAATACGTAGGCTACATCCAGCCAGCTCCGCTGTGGGCAGCAGGTGGAAGACCTCTGATCGAATCCAGTCGTGACACACATTCCCAAACAGTGTTGGATATCACAGGCTGAGGGTTGAGTGTCACAAGACTTCCTCGGATTCAGATGCCAATGACAAGCTCCATGTTACAAGAGCCTTGGACTAAACTTCACGTGGAGGGTGACAGGGGAGGGGCGTTGCATGTCCATCTAACCTGGAACCCAACTCACACTAGTACTGAGATACCTCTGTTTGATGTGAAAAGGGACCAAGTCTTTTGACAAGGCATGGTGGTACACACCTTGAATCCCTCTACACTGGAGCATGAAGCAGGAGGGTTACTACATGTTTGAAGCCAGCTGGGCTCCATAGTCAGACTCTGTCCCTCATCTAAGTACTAATCAGGCCCAATCCTCCTTAACTTTCAGGATCCAGTGATACCAGGCACATTCAAGACGGTTTGACCATGAACTAGTAAGATTCTGCATCATAAAAGAGTGTATACAGAGCATGAAGACAAAGGGGTTCTGAGTGGGCTCTCCTTACCATGGTTATTAGTCACCTACTAGGCAGTTAAAGTTAAGGATAATGTCCTGTGGGAGAAGCAATGACCAAGCCCTGGAACAGACTACTGATCAGAATTTCCCAAGCAGCGTTACTTAGTGCTCATCAAGACTCCCTTCTCATGGAGGATAGCAGACATAACTAACCTGTAGCATGGCTTTCATTAGTTCAACAGTCATGTCTTGTCTCCTCCCGGTTTCTCTCTTGGAGAACAACTGTGTCCTGGGAAGTCCAGCCTAGGGGAAGAGAGGGTAGTTGAAAGCCAAGGTCTTCACTGTTCTCCCAGCATTACTAGTGCAAACTGTTCCTTGTCTTTCTTTCCTCCCAGGTTTAGCTGGCTGAGAGCAGGTGTGGGAAAGAACGTGTGGGGGTGCCCTGGGCCCACACGGCAGCAACCTGGGATGGGCAAGCGGTGGAATCCCAGGAGGCTTTCCACAGGGGCGGGTCCCACATACACGGAAAGTCTAAGGTTCCAAAGGCTGGAAGCTTTGGCAGCAGCAGGCCCCAGAAGACATGTGGAGTCCGTGGGTTTAAAAGTTTATTGTTCATGGCATGGTAGTTGAGTCTGGATGTGTTGCCCCCCCCCGAAAAAAAAGCCGGGGGAGCTGGCTTAAATAGGAAGGGGGAAAGGGGGCTGGGAAAAGGAATAACTTAATTAGCTATGCCACCTGGCCTTAGGTAACTCATGAATATAGAAATGTCTGTTAGTCACGTCCTCTACCTGGATAGCGACGCAAACCTCTCTGGGAGGAGCTACTCTGAGCCAAAGGTGACTGACTGCAAGACACAGGCTAATGGAGATGTAGGCCGCATGTGGGAGAAGTCTGGAATCCAGGGACATGGGGAGATACGTGCTGTCCCTCACAGGCCATGTCTCTGTTGGGTCTCCAGCTATCTCAAACCCAATGCTCTACCAGAGAGACCAAATCATCCCTTTGCAGCCCCACATCCAGGCATGATGCTTCAACTTCACTGTCAATGTGGATCTAAAATCACCTACAACATCATGCTGGGAATCATATCCGTGTGATGCTCACCTACTATCAAAGAAGCTTCCTCTTGAAGGAGATGGGAACTAACACAAAGGCAAGCTACTGGACAGTGTGCACAGAATGAGAGATGTTGGAACGCTCAGTCCTAAATGGGATGTCTTCCTCTAACCCATCCTCTCAGGGATTAGGGAACTATATGGAAGAGGAGGTGGAAGACGGTAAAAGCCAGCAGAGATGGAGAACGCCAAGGAAAGTTCCAGTGTCTTCTAGACACAACAGCACTGATGCTCACATAAACTCACACACACTGTGGCAGCATGCACAGAACCTGCAGGAATCCAAGACAAAAGGGGTCCCAGTGCTGAGAGTGGAACTAGACATGAGCCCGCATCCCTAATGCAGACGCCATCTCCAACTGTCAACCTCTACCAAACGGAGTCTCACCGTGGATACAAACTGTGCTCAAGGGCAGGCTTCAAGGCAGTAGATGGCCAACACAGAACGAACTCAATAGAAAGGTTTTTTAAGTCTCATAATGTTTTGCTTTGTCTGGGCATTTTCTATACCTTACTGATCTGTTGCCTATATATCATTATGGTTTCTGATTTTGTGTTTTTCTGGGGTGTGTGTGTGTGTCTGTGTTTCTCATACCTTTTCTTTGCCTTTTTTCTGTTTTGGTTTATCTGTTTTATTATCCACCTTGTTTTGTTTTCTAAAGAGAGAAAGAGAAGGCATGGAGTTGGACAGGTGAGGAGGAACCGTGATCAGAATATATTTATGAAAAAAATATTTCAAATAAATAAACAAACCACAAAATCTCCCAGAAGTCATAATGCTTGGCACGTCTGTGAAAGTTTTCCCAGTGAGGTTTGACAAAAGAAGTAGATTCACCCTGAGGGTAGCACCATCCCGTGGGCTAAGATCTCTCCTTAATTTAAAACAAGAAAACAAAAACAAACAAAAGCAACAAAACAAAACAGAACAAAAACAAACAAACAAAAATGACAAAAGAGGCAAGTCAGTTCTCAGTTCATGGCTCTCTGCTTCTAGCCTGCAAAGGCAGTGTGACCAGTCTCCTCACACGTTGCCACTGTGACTTCTGTGTCATGACAGACTGTATTCAAGTCGTGGATCTTTTTTTTTTTTTTCTTGGTCAGGAATTTTTGTCAGAGCAATGAGAAAAGCAACTGATAAGCTGGCAACGCAGAGTCACTACAGGAGTAGAGCAAATCACTCAGTCACTTCTTCCTATACGACAGAAGTCCTACATAGTCCCACAGAAGTCCCTAAGGCCCCTTCCTGTTATGTGGTCTGACTGTAGACAAAAAGTCCTACAAAACACTTCTTCCTTCCACTTTATAGGCAAAGGTGGAATTGTTCCCTCTGGAGGTTTCTGATCTATGATTTAGCACAGTAGATTTGAAATCCCACCCCTAATGCCACCAGACACAAGGGTTTCTATCTGTGGTAGTTTGAATATGATTGGCCCATAGGGAATGGTATTGTTAGGAGGTGTGGCCTTGCTGCAGAGTGTGCCACTGTGAGAGTGGGCTTTGGAGGTCTCCTCTTATGCTCAGGCTCCACCCAAGGCGGAAGAGAGCTTCCTCCTAGCTGCCTGAGTCTCTCCTGGTTGCCTTCGGATCTCCTCCCTCAGCACAATATGTGCCTGCATGCTGCCATGCTTCCCACCATAATGATAGTGTACTGAACCTCTGAACCTGTAAGCCAGCCCCAATTAAATGGTGTCTCTTCATAGCGATGGAAAACCTAAGACACTATTTTTCTCTACCCGGATCCCCAGGGCCTTCGCTTTCTTCTCACTCTGGAACAACAGGTCTTTGGGAACTAGTTCGACACTGTGTCACATCTGTCCTGAACTCATTCATTGCTCCTCCCTTCTGACCTAGATTAGAAGGCTTCCCTTTCCCTAGATGGCTCGGACCAGCTATTGCAGCTTCTCAAATGCTTGGGTCTAGGATCCTTAACCCAAGCCACACACCATTGTAAGCAGCCAAACAGAGAGAATCTAATGCTGGGGGCCAGAGAGATGGCTCAGCAGTTAAAAGCACCCACTGCTTTTGAGGACCCAGCTCAGTTCCCAGCAACTATATGGCAGGTCACAACCATCTGTAACTCCAGTTTCAGAGGAACCAATGTCAAATGTACATCTTAGAAAAAAAATTTCTAAAAAAAAAAAGAAGAAGAAAGAAAGGAAGAAAGAAAAAGAAAAAAAATTCTGTCTCCCAAATGTACTTAATCTTACTCCCTACATCTTGTCAAGTCCAGGTACATCCAGAACAACTCCATAGAAGCAACCTCCAGATGCTCCATCTCCTGTCACACACACAGATGCTTCTACTGGACCTGTTCCTTCTGAGCTATTCTCAGATGGCTCGCTCCATAGGAGCAATGGCTGTACTAGAGGACAGGCGTTCAATTACCCGCACCCATACATAGGACAGCTTACAACTGCCTGAAACTCCAGTTCCAGGAGATCCATGACACAGGCACCCATTTGGTGTACACACATATGCGTGCAGCCAAAATAACCATAAAAGTGAAATAAGTAAAATTTTAAAAGCAAATCACATTCTAAAAGGGAGGAAAAGAAACATAATGAGGAAATCAATGCTGGACCAAAGAAAGACCAAAAACCAGCAAGGCAAACTCTAAATTCTGCCATCTCCACGTCTGTTGTCATTCAGCTCTCCAGCTCCTTTCAGCTTTGTTGACAACTGTGCACTTCTCTCTCTTGGGCTGGTTCCACACTCAAGCTGCAGGTATCCCATGACTCTAGAATCTCCAACATCTTGAAGTCTCCAACACAATCCTGTCTTCACATTCCCAGCTTCACTCAACCGCCTCTCAGGATTTCTAGCAAGGATACTCCTGTCAGAAAGCTCTTTGAATCCTTTTCCTTCTGAGTCTTTATGGACACTTCATTACAAAAGCATGGCTGTGTAACTCATTCATCTGAGTACGGGTTGCACATGCCAGTAATCACAGCACTTGGAAGGCTGAGTTAGGAAGACCAGGGGTTCAAAGTCATCTTCTACTGACATAATGAGTTTGGGGACTGCCTGGGGTACATGACACTGTCTCAAAACATCAACAAAAGGACTGGCCCCTGGTGATCAATTTACCCTTCAGTCCCTCTCTTCTCCTGGACCGGGTTTGGAACTGAGAGTCTTAACCCTCTAATCCGGTTTACAGTCTGCTACGATCAGCCCCGACCCTGAAGCTAGCTACCTTGAGTCTGTCAGCCATCAATCACGAGCGGTCAACAAGATTTATTACTTTGGAGATTCCAAGCATTTAAGGGCTGTAATGCAGACTACCGGAAGTCAGACCTACCATACATTTCACAGTCCTCTCACATGCACAGCACTTACTTCTCTCAGCCTGTCTCCCTCTCTCACACTGAAAACTCACAGCCCAGTTCCTTTCTCACACTCGCCAGCCTGGAACACCCAAGCACAGACTTAGATCAGGACGCCCAGTCTTCTGAGCCCTCGCGCTCCCGGATTCCACGCATCCGCCCGCCTTCCTCCAGACAGAAAACACAGGGACCATGAGGATCGCCCCTGCCCGCAGCGCTCGGGCTCCCACTCCCTAACAAGCGTCTCAACTCACCCGCCAGCTACCTTACCCAGACGCTGTCAACCGAAGGACGCCGGGAGGTACCAAACAAGCTATGTGTGCGCAAGCGCAGCCTCTGCCAGCGACAACAGAAGAGCCTAATCTGAGAAAGGCGGGGCTTAAGGGGCGTGTACTCAGCGAAGTCTGCGATGAGAAGCGGGTCTTACGGAGAAGGACAGTTTCTTAGTCTGAGGGTGAAGACAAGGCTAAGCAGAGAAGAGCAAGGGTCTCAGATGTCTGATGTGAGGGGCTGGCTCTCAGCAGACTCTGGACTAAGGGGCGGGGCTTGGTGTATAAGGGGCGGGTTCTCAACGGAGTCCTTGGAGAGAGCGGTGCTAAGCGGAGAAGGGGCGGGAGCTCATCGGGATAAGATAAGGGGGCGGGGTTATCAAGTAGGGCGGGTTCTCAGCAGAATCCGAGGTGAGGGCGGGCCTTAGCCAGAAGGTTTGGTCTCGGCCTCCTGAGGTGAGGGCGGAGCTTGGGGGAGAAGGGGCGGGTTCTCAGCGGCTCCCGTGAAGGCGGCGCTAAGAGGTAAAGGGGTGGGGTCTCAGCTGAAGTAAGGGGCGGGGCTTAGCCAGTAGGGCGGTTCTCCGCAGTCAGAGATGAGGGCAGAGCTTGGAGAAGGGGCAGGTTCTCAGCAGAAACTAGAGGGCGGGACTTAGTGGAAAAGGGCGGGTTCTCAGCAAAATCTGAGGTAAGAGGCGGGGCTTGAGGCGAAAGAGCAGGGTGTCAGCGAAGTGCACGGTGAGGGAGCCGCTAAGCGGGAAAGGGGAGGGTTCACACTATTCTGAGGTGAGGGGCAGGGCTTAGCAAGTAGGGAGGTTCTCCCAGCCGACTGAGGTGAGGGCGTGGCTTAAAGGGGCGGGTTCTCAGAGGAGTCAGAGGAAAAGGGCAGGGCTTGAGGAGAAAGGCACTGTTTAAGGCTGTTATACTACTGCAGGTTGCAGAAGGGATGAGAGCTGTGTGTGGCTGAGTGCGTGATTATGCAGAAGGGTTGCCCAGGGTTCCTGGCCGTGTCGGTTAGGGCGACTCTTGCGCCAGCTCGTTAGGATTCCCATCCTGCGGGGAGACCAGAGGTGTCCCCAGTTACCAGCTGCTGCGGAGCCTCACACTATTCATGTGCGAGTTTCCTTGATGTCACTGTCCATTACTTAACCAAGCTCAACTTTTATTGTTAGTTTTTAAGACTATGAGTTTTTAGAGAGGGAGATTTGAGGTGGTTAGCCCAGACTAACCTCCGAAATGGGTAAGCAGCCAAGGATGACTCTGAACTCTTGATCTTTCTGTATCCGCCTTCCAAATTGAGATTAAAGGTGTGAGCCCCCACGACGCCAAGCTTGGAAGTTTAACCTTTGCAGGCTAAGCTTTGCCACAACAAGAACAGCCACTATTCTGCATCTGATTGTCTCTTCCCTCCCACTCATATTAATCACCTCCGTGACGAGAGCAAACCAGCATGTTTCACCTACAAAATGGGAATGCCATTATTAGTGTTGGAAGCAGCAAATGCAACAACATCATAGGAACCAAAATACAGGAGTCAGATTTTTTTCTGCCTTTTGCCAAACTAAAAATTATCCCTACTTTGAAGGATCAAGAAATCAATAGTTGTATTAAAAGCTGAAACAAATAAAAAGAGGCCACTTGGATGAAGAGAGAAAAGGGAAGCAAACAGAATTCCCTGGCTTCTTAGATCTTAATTTCCACAGACAAAAACAGACCTGACAAATGGGAGGGGGGGGATAAAGAAATATAAAGTAGAAAGGGTGTATCATACATTTCCTAATTTCTTCAGATAACATTTCAACATCTTTGAAAACCTATCCCATAAAAGATAACTGCTGGCTGTCATCAATCCAGTTTTGACACTACCTGGAGTTGAAGGCTTGGCCCTACAAAACTCCCCACTGTCTGTGATGGAACTCCCGAACTTCACTTGTTTTGCCTGTGTTTCTGACTCCAGACTGGGGTTTCTACCACCCTTGCTTCTTGAGTTCTATTAATTTGCATGAAAGACATCAGGAAAACATAGGATTTTCTCCTTCTTCTCCTTCTTTTTGTTTATTATAGGAGAGTTTAAAGGACACAAATGAACAAGTTGAAGACAAAGTCCAGAGGCCATAAGAATCGGAGCTTCTCTCCCCACAGGGTTGAAGTGTGTCACTCTCCTAGCACACGGCTGTATTCTTCTTGATCTTTCTGAACGCCTTGAATTGATGGGGGTAGGGAGAAGAAGCTGAGGCTTTACTAGGTAGGTATGATTGATTAAGTCATGGGCTACTGATAATCAATGTTACCTTTATCCACCCCATGACCTCCCCCCCACACACACCCTCACCTCCCATTCCCCCCCACACACACTCCAAAAATAGAGCTGTGAGTTACAGCTGTCTTAGCACTTGGTTGGCTTCACTGACAACCAGCTAGCTCCCTGTAATCAAATAAAGTGCCTTAATACAGTGGTTCTCGGCCTTCCTAATGCTTCAACCCTTTAATACAGTTCCTCCAACTATAAAATTATTTCTATTGCTACTTCATAACTGTGATTTTGCTACTGTTATAAATCATAATGTAAGTATCTTATATTCAGGATATCTACTATGCAATTCCTGTGAAAGGGTGTGCTGAACCCCCCACCCCCAAGAGGTTTCAACTCCCCAGTTGAGAAAAGCCTCCTTAACTAACCATGTTGAGTATAGTGGCTGATTCCTGCAGTCTCAGCACTCTGCTGAGGCAGGAGAATTGCCACAAATTCAAATCCAGCCGTGGTTTCATAGTGAGTTCCAGCCTGAAAGTGGGGAAGCTTTGGTTGGATCGGGGGAAAGATAGCAGGGATGGTGCTTACCTGCAATTCCAGCCTTAGCTACATAGTGAGATTCTGTCTGAAAAAAAAAATCACTGTATTTCTGTTCTGCAAAGGTGTACGCAGGGATCAAAAGATATTGACTTAATCTGGGGTTAACACAAGAAGAGATGAAAGAGTTTTTAATAGCCTTTAAAAGTACCAGCGTATTGAAGGATGTTTCACAGTACTCTAGTGCCACCTGCTGGGAAGAGTGTTCAAATACACCTTTTTCCTTCCCCCTCCCCCACTTTTTTTTTTTTTTTTTTTAGGTGGAATATTGTTGCCTGGAAGTCCTAGGCCCCAGTGATGCTCTTGTATTACAAACTACCACACTCAGCCAACCTGTTTTCAAAACATGGAATAGTTTGGGTCCTACTGCTAAGACGTTGCTCTCTCTTTTCTATTTCTTTTTTTTTTTCTTTACGTGCATTGGTGTTTTGCCTGTCCATTTGTTTATGTAAGGATACTGGATCCCCTGGAACTGGAGTTAAACTGGGACCTGCCCTGTGGTTGCTGGGAATTGAACCAAGGTCCTCTGAAAGAGCAGCCAGTGAGTGATCTTAACCACTGATTCATCTCTTCAGCTGTTAAGCCAACATGTTCTCACATGCTTCCCCCAGCTAGACATTCATATTCTGGGATGAGTTACTCCAGACTCAATGCCCTGAGAAGAAGGAACTCCTTAAAACACCGATAATAGTGTATTTGTGTACTCAGTAAGCTTGGCTTCCAGACCAATCCTAATTTTACTGGAAGGGAGGATGGGAAATATCCTTTTCGTGGCCTCCTAAAAGGCCACCAGCTCAATGGAGTCTCTAGTCAAAGGTCTTCCTAAGTACCTGAGTCCAATTTGATGATGTTCTGACTGACAGCTTGTAGCAGCTGAATTGTGGCTACTGTCCAGACCCAGCAACAGTTCTCAAGTTGGGTCGCAGTGAGTAAAGAAGCATGATCCAGGTAACTCCTATCACATCTCTACCCTGGAGATATTCTTGTGGATGTAACTCCTCAAGTTCCCCCAAACATGGATGAATAAGATGCTCATCAGAATTTTTTTAAAGCAACCTGAATATTCAGCAACAGAGAAATGGAGGCAATCATAGCTGGTTCTCACAAGGTGGTTACACTGGGGTAACAGCAAACATCAGCTGATGTGTCAACATACAAAACTCCTTTTTACTCCTAGTCATGGGGAGCCCGGGGCCTGAACCAGCCATCTTCTGTATCCAGGCAAGGCTGGTTGGGACTAGAATACCAATCCAGCCACAAAACCTTCGACCTACAGTCTGTCCTGCCTGCAGAGTATTCTGAGACCCTGGCCTAGCAGAATCATCAAAGAGACCAGCAAACTATGGGAGCAGATGCAGACTCCCACAGCCAAACATTAGATGGAGCTCAGGAGCCCTGTGGAGACAGAGGAAGGGTTGGGGACACAGGAACACAGCCACATTATGAATTCATGGGGCATCTCAGTGATCAGTGAGCCTGTAGGGGTCTGACCTAGGTTCTGCATATGTTAAGGCTGAGCAGGTTGGTGTTCTTTCGGGATTCCTAACAGTGCTAGCAGGGCCTGTCTCTGACCCTTTTTCCTGCACAAGGACCCTTCTCCTACTGAGTTGCCTCATTCAGCCTTGATGTGATGGTATGTTCCTGGTCTTATTGCAGTTTGTTATGCCCTGTTTGGTTTATGTCCCTGGGGGAACCTGCTCTTTTTTGAAGGGAGGAAGGAGTAGGGAATGGGAGTTCTGGGGGAGAGGGGAGGTGGGAGGGAGAGACTGAGGGGAGGGGAGGGAGGGAAACTACAGTTGGAATGTAATATATGAGAGAAGGGGGGAAAAGACAAAAAAAAACCTTTTTTTAAAGTTTCGAAAACAAAGCTGGAAAGTGGTGGCACATACATTTAATCCCCTCACTCATGAGCCAGAAGCAGACAGATCTGTTGAGTTTGAGGCCAGCCTGATCTGCAGAGCTAGTTCCAGGACAGATACACAAAATGCTACATAAAGAAACCCTGTCTGGAAGAACAACAATAACAACCAAAAAAAAAATCATAAGACACAATTCAGAAAATATTGGGGAGTGGGCCCAGAAAATTCAGCCTGTCTCTGGGAACCATGGTATTGTGGTATTGTGGCAAAATGACAAGCCTAAGATTGTGACATAACTTCATAAACTAGCTACCCAAGATACAGAGTGTGCTGGCTAGATTGTTTTTCAACTGAATACAAGCTAGTATCTTCTCGGAAGAGGAACCCTTAACTGAGGGAATAATCACCATCAGATTAGTTGGTGGACATGCATTTGCATGGGGCATTTTTTAAATAATTTTTTTAATTTTATGTGCATTGGTGTTTTGCCTATTTGTATATCTGGGTGAGGGTGTCAGGTTCCCTGGAACTGGAGTTACAGTTGTGACGTGCCATGTGTGTGTGCTAGGAATTATAGCTCTTAACTGCCGAACCATCTCTCCAGCCTTGGGGTGTTTTTGGTTTTGTTGCTTGGCTTTGTTGTTTCTTTCTTTCTTTTTTGTATTTAATCAATGACTGATGTTGGAGAGCTCAGCTGTGGGTGGTGCTTCCCTTGAGCAGATTGTCCTCTGTAGGAAAACAAAACAACAAAGTCTGAGCAAGCCAGTAAGCAAAAGTCTTCACGGTCTTAGCTCCAGTTCTTGCCTTGAGTTCCAACCCTGAGTTCCATTCCTGTAAGCTGCAAGGTGAAATTAACCCTTTACTCCCTGCATTTCGTTTGGTCTTGATGTTTCTCACAGCAATAGAAGGCAAACTAATACAAAGGACAACAAGGAAATAGCATTTCAAGGACACTGTGGGGATTTTCTGGTGCTGGTACGGCTGTTCATCATAGATGCTAATGATGATTGTTCACCGATAAACTGACACCTTTAGGAATTAAGGGTGCATTGAAATGTCCATTTAACATGAACTCAGGTAGAAGCCTCTATCTCTTTCTCTCTTTGACGTTCATCAGTCACTGAGATCTCTGCCATCTATCGAGTCTTGTTCACAGGTAATAAAACACAATTAAGATCTTAAAAATACAGCAAAACTGTAGGACTCATATGAGAAAAATCAAGTGTATTGTGGTCAGAGAGTGCAAAGCTAGATGTGGAACTGCGTTGGGTATCACTTTGAGGATGCAATCGTAGCTGTTTGTTCCTTCTCATTGCATGGCGTCCAAGGTCCTCCACCCTGAGGTACATTTTCTGTTGCAAATCAGTTCGATAGATTGACATCTTTCTTTGGGACACGAACTTCTCTCCAGAAGCCTCCATTAGATTCCAGTGGCCAATATTGGCCACTTTGAGCTGCAGAGGAGGCTTGGAAATTTGAATCTGCTATCCAGATTCTGTTGGCATAATGGCACCAATTATCCTTGTATTATTCAAATGCTGATTTCTGTGCCCCATATCTGGTTGCAATCCAGACATTGCTTTGTAATGTTCATTCTAAGAATCTCCTGTCTCAATGCTGTATAAACATTACTCCCCAATTAATCTCTGATCAGGTTAATAAAAAGCTAATCAGCCATTGACTAGGCAGAAAAAGAGAATAGGGCTGGATTTCTCATCTCAACCAGGAGAGGAGAGAAGAAAAAGAGAGGATTCATCCCAAATGATGATGGGGAACACTTATGGTAGTATTATAAACTGAGGACCAGGTAGCCAACCATGTGGCATTCATAGACTAGAATATACAGAATTATTGAGACATAAGCTAGTTGGGGAACAAGCCAAAGCTATTAGCCTAGGCATTTATTTGTAATATTCAGTCTCAGACATCATTTCATAAACTTGGGCACCGGTGGAAAAGCCCACAACTACAAGACGCTAAAGAAAGAGGCAGATGCTAACAATAACTAGGAATCACTGACGTGAGCAGAAAAAATCTACCTGTGATATAAATCAAAGGAAGACCCCCCAAACAATCGAACCATGTAGACATTTAAAAATTCTCTCCAAAATCAAGACTATTCCTGAAACAGGAAGAAATAACAGAGTAATGTGAGACTCAGGCACAAGACAGGAAGACGACCTTTTACTATAGATCTTAACTCTCCTAGTTTGGAAGTCACAAAAATATACTGTCTACAGAGAATATGAACATTTTAGACTAGAAAGAGTCAGACTTTTGGTCTCGTTCCTGTAATCCCAGAACTAGTGAGGATTGCCCCAAATTGGAGACCAGCCAGGACACAACCATATCTTGCCCAAGCCCCAGTCTTATAAACAACTGAATTTAGAAAAATTCCTCAGGCTACAAACAAACAAACAAACAAACAATCAACCCCATCCCCACCCCACAAAAAAAAAAAAAAAAAAAAAAAAAAAATGAAACTACTGCCTTTTTTTTAAAATCTATTGTCTTGGTGTTTGGTACTTTCATTGTTTTTTAAGACAGTGTTATCACTATGTAGCCCAAGCTGGCCTTGACTTGAAGCAATCCTCCTGCCTCAGCTTCCCAGAGCTGAGATTACAAGCATGCCCCACCATGCACAGCTGTTTTGTAGTTCTGACTCCTTCATTTAGTGTGTTTGGATACTCATTCGTGCTTTCATATACAAGCATGTACTCAAAACCTGCAAATCTGGGTTTTTAAGTCTAGGAGTTAAAAAATGTGTTTCTAATTATTAAAAAGGCCAGTGAGGTAGCTCAGTGGATAAGCCTGGTGATCTAAGTTCAACTTCTGGAACCCACATAAAGGAGGAAAGAAAGAAGTGACTCCACAAAGCTGCCCTCTGCTCTCTACACACGAACTGTGGGATTTACATGTACAAACACGCATGCGCACACACACAGAGCTTTTTATAAAAGTCTTTTAATTCCTCTGGGTATAACTTTTGGGGATGGGATTGTTGTCATTGTTTGGAGACAGGGTCTCATTGAGTAGCCAGCTGGCCTAGAACTCAGAGATCCATCTGCTTCTGCCTTCCAAGTGCCTAGGACTCAAGGTATGGACCACCACATCCTGGATATAGCTTTGTCTTTTCTTCCTTAGCATTTAAAAGTATTAAGTCATTCTTTTTCTTGTAGCTCATGGTATTTGCATGACTTTTTTTTTTTAATTATCAAGTGCAGAGTATTTTGGCTTTCTTTTGCCTGTGACTAAAACTGGGTGCAATGGAACATACTTTTAATATCCCCTGAAGGTAGAGGCAGGCAGATCTCTCTGAGTTTCAGGTCAGCCTGGTTTACACAGCAAACTCCAGGCCAGCTAAGGCTACAAAGAGAGACCTTGTCTCAAAATAACAAACAAACAAACAAAACAAACACAAAACAACACAAAAATCCCATGAATAGGTTCTGGATTGTGTTGGGAGACAACATACAACTGTGTTCATTTAGGATAAACTGAATAGAGGTGTCTCATTTGCAGTACGTTTATCTGTCCTTTCTTGAAGATGCACAATCAGTTATTACACTAAGCGAACGGGCTCTCTGCATTACTTCCATTCACATGGTTGCTGGCTAACAAATTCCCTGATGATTAACAGTGGGTAAGTGCCAAGAGATGGCTTTTCCACATTTACTATGTTCCTGTGTGTTCCTCTATTGCGCAGACTCGGATGCTCGGATGTTGGATCATGCCTTACACTCCTCCGGCATCCCTTATGCTTGTTGGACTTTTCCCCGGAATGGATCACCTGATGTTTAATCAGCTGTGAGCAGTGGCTGAAGGCCTTCCCACATTCCTTGCATTCGAACGGCTTCTCACCCGTATGAGTTCTATAATGCACTGTGAGATGCGAGACCCGCTTGAAGGCCTTACTGCAAACCTTACACTGGTACGGTTTCTCTCCGGTGTGAATTCTGTGATGTTGCTTAAGCTGCGAGTTCACTCGAAAGGTCTTGCCACACGCCTTACACTTGTACGGTTTCTCTCCCGTGTGAATTCTCTGATGTCGGATTAGAGTGGACCCTTGATTAAAAGCCTTTCTGCACTCTTTGCACTCAAAGAGTTTCTTGCCAGTGTGAACAGTCTGATGTTGAATCAACTGAGACCTATGGCTAAAGGTCTTCCCACACTCCTTACACACATAGGGCTTTTCCCCAGAATGAATCCTGTGATGTACTCTGAGATGTGAGACACGATTGAAGGCCTTGCCACACTCCTTACATTGATAGGGTTTCTCCCCTGTATGGATTCTCTGATGCTCGATGAGCTGGGAGCTTCGACCGAAGGCTTTAGCACAGTCTTTACATGCATAAGGTTTCTCACCCGTATGAACTCTCTGGTGTTGTAGGAAATTTGAACCAGAATTGAAGGCCTTCCCACACTCTTTACATTCATAAGGCTTCTTGCCCGAATGAATGTTCTCATGCTGGATTAGTCGAGAGACATATTTAAAAGCCTTCCCACACTCCCTACACGTGTAGGGCTTCTCATTTGTAGGAATTCCTTGGTTCTGCCCTTGGCAGAAGTCTCTTTTGCATTTTTTATATCTACAGGACTTTGTCTGGTAAAAAGTAAGGGACAAGTGCTGGCTTAACGCCGGCATTTCTTTGTGACAGATGGACACTGGACTGACATTTCTGGCTGGATTTCCTGGTTGTCTATCAAATTGGCCTTTGCCTTCCCAGTCATCTTGGAGTCTTGAGCTCTCAAGATTGCAGCGTGGAAGACTTTCTGTCATCCGTGGCGAGTCGTCATCACACATATGTCGACTGGAGAACACTATCTTGGTACCACATCCAGATTCCAATGCTGAAAAAGAAGAGAAGCAGAAAACAGCTATTTTTCTTTTTTCCAGAAAAAGAAACTACAGTGAAAACTGGAAGGCACTCAGGAGGGTCACCAGCAAGAAATGAGTGCCTCTGCTTGCCACTCTCCCTGTCACTGCTCAGCATTCTTGTCAGGGTTCCCAACATGGTGTTTGTGGGTCACACACAAGTGTCTTGTATCAGCTGGAAAGGTAGCAGCTCTGTGTGGGACTCCTTGGGGGAAGATCTTTTCTCCCACTGTCTAGCCAAGCAATCTGCTGGGGAGCATGGGGAGTCATTTATTTTTTTGTGGGCAACCAAGACATTGCTAAGATTACCCTTGGAAGCACATTAATGTTTACTAGGCTCTAACTTGCATTGTAGGCCCAGTGCCTACAATTACCATCATCTCCTGGTTCTTCTTTATTCACTGTGACTAATGACCTTTCTAATAAATCTTTGCCAGATATAAATATATGCACACACACACACACATATATATATATATATACATATATATATATATACATACATATATATATTGGAAGTTTTATATATGTATATATACACATATATTAGAAGGTGTATATGTATGTATATATATATATGTGCATGTGTGTGCATATATATACATATATGTATATATATGAAGGTTTTAACACCTATACACTCTTGAAAATGGCTAAGCAATTTGAAATTAGACAAACAGAATGGAAGGGGAGGCATCACTAGAAATGAAAAGTGGATGAACACAGAGAGTGCTATACTAGTTCTAAAACAGTGTAACTCTGAGTTAACTCTGAACCATGCTTAGAAGAACACCAGTAGAGGCTATATCAGTGATTCTCAACCTGTGGGTCGAGACCTCTTTGGGATCGAATGGCCCTTTCACAGGAGACACCTAAGACCACAGGAAAACACAGACATTTACATTATGATTCATAACAGCAAAAATACAGTTAGGAAGTAGCAAAAAAAAACCAATGTAATGGTTGGGGGTCACGTGAGGAAGTATGTTAAAGGGTCACAGATAAGGAATGCTGAGAACCACTCTTCTTTACGAGAACAGAAATATAATCAAGAAGGACTTCTGTAAATGGCAGGCTTCCTGAGCCGGGGCTTCAGGGGTTGTGCAGAACAAGGTACAAAGATACGCCCTATCTTGATTGTGGTAACACAGGTGTACAAACTTGCCAATATCCATCAATATTGCAAATTATACTCTAGTAGAACTAGTCTACAAAAATCATAAGGATTTTTCCAGATGCTCTGAAGATGGATCAGGTGATGGAATGTGAACAGAATCAAACAATGTGAATGATCTTAATATTGCTGAACTGTATGCTTAAAATAACAGCTAACATGGTAACTTTGGTTATGTGTATTTAACCATAACTTTACAAAGAAGTGATGGAAGCCAGGCAGTAGTGACGCACACCTTTAGTCCTAGCACTCGGAGGCAGAGAAGTTTCTGTGTGTTCAAGGCCAGCCTAGGCTACAGAGTGAGTTCCAGGACAGACAGGGCTATGCAGAAACCCTGTCTTGGCGAGCAAAAAGGGAAAAGAAAGTGATGGAGGGGTGTGTAACTGGGTCCTTGTCCTGCCTCAGCACTTAAAAGCATGCTGGATTTAAAAAAAAAAAAGTACAATGGCACATCTGTCTTTCAGGACTTGGCAATAGCACAACAGCAATCCTCAGGTACACGGGGGTCACCAGTTTCTCCTGTGCTTTCCTGTATCTGAAATGTAATTAACCGCCATGGCCATTGTCAACTCTGGTGAAGTCCCCCTTAGACTTTTCCAAGGCTTAAAGGGAATGGTGGAAAAGGATAACCTCGTGCCTTGTTTAGAGTGAAGTTTGCTGGGGGTGAGACCTTCTGAAGCAACATGTTTTGATCTTACTCAGATTATAAGAAGAAACTGCACCGGGGCAGGCAAGATAGCTCTGTGCATAAATGTACCTGCCACAAAGGCCTCTCGACCAGAGTTCAATCCCAGGACCCACAAGAAATCAGATGCACTGCTCATATTTGTAAACCCAGCAGTTCCACAATTAGATGAGAGGCAAAGGAAGGAAGAAAGGAAGGAAGGGAGGAAGGGAGGGAGGGAGGGAGGGAG
>NW_021604774.1:121361-123408 GCF_004785775.1 Grammomys surdaster | reverse complement strand
CAAAACAGAAAAGAATCACCTGTAAGCTCCTGGAATATCCTGGATTACGCAGTGTGGACAAAAATAAGAGAAACTCTACCTTGGTCAGGTGAGAGATCCACTCCCAGACGTTATCCTTTGACCTTCACACAATTGCCTCAGCGTGCATGTACAGGCATTCAGACAATACACATACACACATATATGCACACATACACATGCAGTTTCACACACATGCATGCACATTCATACACACACATGCACATGTGAACACTCATGCATGCACACACATGTACTCATACATTCATACACACACATGTACCCATGCACGCACACACACACACTAAATGAAGATAATTTTTAAAGGCTCCATGGTGTGTTCCATCCAATTCTACCTGGCACATGACTTCAGTCACAGTGGCAAGCAAGACTGCAATCACAGCAATTGACCTTACTGAGTAAAAAGGCTCGTTTATAGTCTGATGCAAGGCACCATGGGTGAAAGTCATGACTGCTTCTGAATATGTTCATAAAGTTCATGAAGCAGATGACCCCAGAGGACTGCACAGACACAGCAGCACCCGCAGTCCACTCACTATATTTGAGAATGGACTGGGCTAAGGCAACAGGAGTATAAGATGCTTCTAGAGTGGAAAGTAAGGAATGCTGTCAAAAAGGCACCAGATTCTGTGAGGAAGACACTGGCCGCTTTCACCTCAAGTATATATGCCACAAACATAATCAATCCCCATTGACACTGAAGGACAAAGCAAGGTAAAAAGGTCACAGAGTGTGCAGGAGCCATGGCTCAGTGGTTAAGAAAAGGTCACAGAGTAAAGTCCCCCCCCCCAACCCCCAACACCAGTTAACTGTTCAAGAGGAAAGTGAAAGGTATCTACTGCAGTCTAACCACCTGGAGAGACAGAATCCAAATATTAGGATGCCCACTTACATACTGACCCACTCAAAGGCTAGGACAGCTGGCTATTATCTTACTAAGGAAGGAAAATAAGAGTATGGCCGGCCAGGAATATGAAATTATTAGCTTGATGGATGGAAGGAGACTTTGAGAACTGCCATCTACACCTGCGTGGACATAGCTTCAGGAACTATGGTGACTCCATACTGCTTGTTCTATTCTGGCCAAGTGGGAAAAAGACTTTGGCTACTTGTAAAGAAATGTCTTTAGACCTGGGGGTGCAGGGATATGCCACACACCTTTAGTCTCAGCACTCGAGAGGCAGAGGCAGGTGGATCACTGAGTTCAAGGCCAGCCTGGTCTACAGAGTGAGTTCCAAGACAAGCAGGGCTACAAAGAGAAATCCTATCTCAACCGCACCCCCTACACACACACACACACACACACATACACACACACACACACACACACAAGCCTTAAAAAGCACTCCTTTCTCCAAATTGTTGTTTTCTCTACTATATCCACTTTGAATAACTGAGTTTTGTGGGTTCATTACATTTTTCTATTCTTCCAAGTAAGGCCATCCCTAATTCTATACCATATAAAACCATCCAAAGAGTGCTATATGTTATACTGGGGATTTCTATTCTGCTTAACCATAAAGGTGCAAAGCGGCAACCCTCATGAGGTGTTGTGAGTCTCTGGCTCTTGACATGGTCTGGTACTCACCTGAACATGGCCCTCCCAGTGTAATCCTTTGCTCTAGCCATGGCTCTTTCCCTTGCTCTAGGATGGCTATCACATCTGGTTTGGATATGGCAAGACCTTGAGAAGAGGAGAAAAAAAAAACACCATGTGGTCATACTGTGAGACCTTGGAATTCAGATCCAGGGCCCTGTCACTGAATAGGGAGAGAATTGTAGAATGGACCAAACAAGCAAACAAACAAAAACAACAAACAACAAAAACAAAAATGTAATAGTGGCCTATGAGTAGCAGAAAACACAACTTCAAACAATTGGCTGCCTTTTGGTAGCTTGAAAGTGACCAGTCACGGAACTGAAAGGCACTCAATGACTAAATGACCAGGAAGGGGCATGCCGAAGGTGCCCAATAACTGACCAGGAAGGGGCATGCAGAAGGTGCCCA
>NW_021604774.1:118999-121351 GCF_004785775.1 Grammomys surdaster | reverse complement strand
GGAAGGGGCATGCAGAAGGTGCCCAATAACTGACCAGGAAGGGGCATTCTCTGAGTAAGATCCACACTAACAAACCAGATCACTTTACCCAGTGAGACCAGGTGGCTGTAGTTCTCCAACATCACCTCTCTGTACAGATCTCTCTGAACAGGCTCCAGGCAGTCCCACTCTTCTTGGGAGAAAGTTATGGCCACATCCTCAAACAGTTCTGAACCCTGAAACCAGAAGTATGAGCGATGTGTGAATATTTCATTCAAGGGTATGTTTCACGGTGGGATGAGAGGAGCTGGAGGTCTCTGTGGGAAGGGGTTGTTCTAGCACAGAACAGCTGGGGCTGGCTGTCAAGAAGAAAATGAGCATGAGGAAGACACAGTGTCAAAATATTTTCATGTGGTCCACCCTGCTGCAGACCAACACTTCTGTGTATAGGTCTGGGATGAAAATTCAAAGGTTAGATGAGGTTTTTCCTCACTGTAACAAACATCAGAAGGCATAAATTCTCAATTCAGGGAAGAAGTGCCATTTCTAACTTATGGAATAACAGGTATTTGATGAACTATTCTCTAAATTATAGTGGGTTAGGATTAAATATTTCTACAACACTAAATATTTTAAGAAAATATTTTTTAGAAAAACATTTTATAGCCACCACGGTACCATGTGTCTATAATACCAGCACTCCAGAAGCCAAGACAGATGGATCACTGTGAGTCTGAGGCCAAACTGATCTACAAACTGAGTTTCAAGCCAGCTAGTGCTATGTTGTAAGACCCTGTCTCAAGGAAAAGGTTGTGTATCTTAGGAGAAGGAGCTTCATCTAAGTCTAGAGCTTGTTACCAAGCTCAGTTCACCATCACTCAGAACATAGCACAGGCATTATGCTTTTATGGACTGTACAATTTCCTAAGTGAGAAGGACTAAAACGTTCTCATATTTTGGACCAAAGCAGAGATCCAATCTCTAAAGCACTTCCAAACTGCGGGAATTCACCCACCAACCCATCAGGCTGAGAATCTCACTTGCTATTCCTATAATCCCCAGCTCTGTGTTTCTCTTGTGCTAAAACTGAAGAAGCTAGTGGGAAAAGACCCAAACACTTAGTGTGATGGTTTGAAAGAAAATGGCCCTCATAGGCCCATAGGGAGTGGCACTATTAGGAGGTGACTAAGGGGTGGGATTCTAGGTCTCAGAACTGGCTCAAGCCAGTTCACTTCCTATGGATCAAGATGTAGAACTCTCAGGTTTTTCTCCAGCACCATGTCTGCCTGCACACTGCCATGCTTCCCACCATGACGATAATGAACTACTCTGAAACTTTAAGCCAGCCCCAACTAAGTGTTGTCCTTTATAAGGATTATCCTGGTCACGATGTCTCTTCACAGCAATAAAACCCTAACTAAGACACTTGGTATAACCTCAAGTCACATCTTAATTCTGGCATCTAAGCTTGGGATTCCCATCTAGGTCTCCATTACAGCCAAACATCAATCTCTTCCAAGGCAGGGTCATGAACCAAGGGCTGAAATGGTGACCAACACCACCTCCCCGTTTTCCTGTGTGATCACTCTCTCCTTTCAAATTTTAGTTCCTTCAAAGACGTTCCCACTTCATGTGGGGAAATGAAGGTCTGCTAGGAAAATCTCTCTACAGAATTAACAAATCACATTTGTCAGAGAAAATGGAACAAGAAAGGGCCTAGCTAACCATGTCTTTTGTACTATAAATAGATCTCAGGGGACCAGATTAACTCATGGAATCCAGGTGGGAAGTTTCAGGATAACAAATATTTACATGATTTTAAAACTCACGAGCACCATGCCTTTCAGGAGTTCGAGGGCTGATGGACCGGCCCAGGTTTCTCTCTGGGGAAGGACAGAGCTCTTAGATATCAGAGCTGAGGAGCAAAGAGCAAACATGGAGTTTCTAAGCTCGCCTCAAAGCCCCCTAAATGTCCTCACCTGTTTCTCTCTAACTGCCCTTTACTTATAGAGAGCTAGGTTAAACTGCCACCCATCACCAGCACAATTTAGCTGCTGCAGAAGAAGCATAGAATGAGTGGTCCTTCCTCTCCCACTTCCCTGAAATCCTGCAGGTGGTGCGAAGCTCAGACAGAGGTCCTCAGACCTGCTGCAGTGATGGAGACTCACACGGGACTCTAAAGACAAGGAAAGCTCTCCTCACCCAGAGAGTAAGGAGAACTTGTGCATAATGTGTATAACCCCAGACCCCACAGGACTCCCAGCATCCACAGGACTCCCAGCATCCACAGGACTCCAAGCATCCACAGGACTCCCAGCACCCACAGGACTCCCAGCACCCACAGGACTCCCAGCACCCACAGGACTCCCAGCA
>NW_021604774.1:116265-118599 GCF_004785775.1 Grammomys surdaster | reverse complement strand
GGAAGGGGCATGCAGAAGGTGCCCAATAACTGACCAGGAAGGGGCATTCTCTGAGTAAGATCCACACTAACAAACCAGATCACTTTACCCAGTGAGACCAGGTGGCTGTAGTTCTCCAACATCACCTCTCTGTACAGATCTCTCTGAACAGGCTCCAGGCAGTCCCACTCTTCTTGGGAGAAAGTTATGGCCACATCCTCAAACAGTTCTGAACCCTGAAACCAGAAGTATGAGCGATGTGTGAATATTTCATTCAAGGGTATGTTTCACGGTGGGATGAGAGGAGCTGGAGGTCTCTGTGGGAAGGGGTTGTTCTAGCACAGAACAGCTGGGGCTGGCTGTCAAGAAGAAAATGAGCATGAGGAAGACACAGTGTCAAAATATTTTCATGTGGTCCACCCTGCTGCAGACCAACACTTCTGTGTATAGGTCTGGGATGAAAATTCAAAGGTTAGATGAGGTTTTTCCTCACTGTAACAAACATCAGAAGGCATAAATTCTCAATTCAGGGAAGAAGTGCCATTTCTAACTTATGGAATAACAGGTATTTGATGAACTATTCTCTAAATTATAGTGGGTTAGGATTAAATATTTCTACAACACTAAATATTTTAAGAAAAGATTTTTTAGAAAAACATCTTATAGCCACCACGGTACCATGTGTCTATAATACCAGCACTCCAGAAGCCAAGACAGTTGGATCACTGTGAGTCTGAGGCCAAACTGATCTACAAACTGAGTTTCAAGCCAGTTAGTGCTATGTTCTAAGACCCTGTCTCAAGGAAAAGGCTGTGTATCTTAGGAGAAGGAGCTTCATCTAAGTCTAGAGCTTGTTACCAAGCTCAGTTCACCATCACTCAGAACATAGCACAGGCATTATGCTTTTATGGACTGTACAATTTCCTAAGTGAGAAGGACTAAAACGTTCTCATATTTTGGACCAAAGCAGAGATCCAATCTCTAAAGCACTTCCAAACTGCGGGAATTCACCCACCAACCCATCAGGCTGAGAATCTCACTTGCCATTCCTATAATCCCCAGCTCTGTGTTTCTCTTGTGCTAAAACTGAAGAAGCTAGTGGAAAAAGACCCAAATGCTTAGTGTGATGGTTTGAAAGAAAATGGCCCTCATAGGCCCATAGGGAGTGGCACTATTAGGAGGTGACTAAGGGGTGGGATTCTAGGTCTCAGAACTGGCTCAAGCCAGTTCACTTCCTATGGATCAAGATGTAGAACTCTCAGGTTTTTCTCCAGCACCATGTCTGCCTGCACACTGCCATGCTTCCCACCATGACGATAATGAACTACTCTGAAACTTTAAGCCAGCCCCAACTAAGTGTTGTCCTTTATAAGGATTATCCTGGTCACGATGTCTCTTCACAGCAATAAAACCCTAACTAAGACACTTGGTATAACCTCAAGTCACATCTTAATTCTGGCATCTAAGCTTGGGATTCCCATCTAGGTCTCCATTACAGCCAAACATCAATCTCTTCCAAGGCAGGGTCATGAACCAAGGGCTGAAATGGTGACCAACACCACCTCCCCGTTTTCCTGTGTGATCACTCTCTCCTTTCAAATTTTAGTTCCTTCAAAGACGTTCCCACTTCATGTGGGGAAATGAAGGTCTGCTAGGAAAATCTCTCTACAGAATTAACAAATCACATTTGTCAGAGAAAATGGAACAAGAAAGGGCCTAGCTAACCACGTCTTTTGTACTATAAATAGATCTCAGGGGACCAGATTAACTCATGGAATCCAGGTGGGAAGTTTCAGGATAACAAATATTTACATGATTTTAAAACTCACGAGCACCATGCCTTTCAGGAGTTCGAGGGCTGATGGACCGGCCCAGGTTTCTCTCTGGGGAAGGACAGAGCTCTTAGATATCAGAGCTGAGGAGCAAAGAGCAAACATGGAGTTTCTAAGCTCGCCTCAAAGCCCCCTAAATGTCCTCACCTGTTTCTCTCTAACTGCCCTTTACTTATAGAGAGCTAGGTTAAACTGCCACCCATCACCAGCACAATTTAGCTGCTGCAGAAGAAGCATAGAATGAGTGGTCCTTCCTCTCCCACTTCCCTGAAATCCTGCAGGTGGTGCGAAGCTCAGACAGAGGTCCTCAGACCTGCTGCAGTGATGGAGACTCACACGGGACTCTAAAGACAAGGAAAGCTCTCCTCACCCAGAGAGTAAGGAGAACTTGTGCATAATGTGTATAACCCCAGACCCCACAGGACTCCCAGCATCCACAGGACTCCCAGCATCCACAGGACTCCAAGCATCCACAGGACTCCCAGCACCCACAGGACTCCCAGCACCCACAGGACTCCCAGCA
>NW_021604774.1:110374-116255 GCF_004785775.1 Grammomys surdaster | reverse complement strand
GACTCCCAGCACCCACAGGACTCCCAGCACCCACAGGACTCCCAGCATCCACAGGACTCCCAACATCCACAGGACACCCAGCACCCACAGGACTCCCAGTACCCACGGGACTCCCAGCACCCACGGGACTCCCAGCACCCACAGGACTCCCAGAACCCACAGGACTCAGACATTTCATTCTCTCATGCATTAAATGGAACCACTCTCAAGTCAACCCAGCTGTTTCTCCAACTTCCAAACTCACAAAGAACTCCACAGTCCAAACTCGACCTAAGTGGACAAATAGGGTGAAGCTTCAGAGGTCAATTGCACAATTAGGTGGAACAGACACAGTAGTGTGCAAACCCATAGACACAATCATATCTGCTGAAGAACAACAAACCCACAAAATCAGTAATTCCACAAGTAGTTAAGTGTAGAATCATGTTTGGCATAGCCATAATAATAGAATATGACAGCCAATGATCAAATTTGATTTCAAGGGGCAAGCAATGGCTCAGTGGTTAAGAGTACTTGCTGCTCTTTCAGAGTACTTGGGTTCAGTTCCCAGCACCCACAACTGGCAGTTCACAACTGCCCGTAACTTCAGTTCCAGAAGATATCATACCCTCTTCTAGACTCGTCAAGCAACTGCACTCACATGTATCAACACAAACACACATGCACGTGCACACGCACACACACACACAATTTCAAAAAGCAAATTTAAAAAAATATGATATTGAGGGCTGGGCATAATGACACACAGCATTTTAATCTCAGCACTCAGGAGGCAGAGGTAAGTGTTATCTCTGTGAGTTCCAGGCCAACCAGTGTTACATAGAGACTTTCCCTCTCAAAAAATAAATAAAGCCAGGCAGTTTAACTTCAGCACTTGGGAGGCAAAGGCAGGCAGAACTCTATGAGTTCAAGGCCAGCCTGGCCTACAAAGTGAGTTCCAGGACAGCCAAGGCTACACAGAGAGACTCTGTCTCAAACAAACAAACAAACAAACAAAGAGCAATTATCAAGGAAATGTATTCATGACTAGCACAACTAGATCCTTTGTACAACTGTAAGAACATTCAGCAAAAAGAAACCAAACTACTAAGATACTGACACATGAGTTTAAAGCATAATAAAACAAAGTAACGGAACAGAAAATCATCCTAGGTGGCCAATGAAATGGCTAGGATAAAGGCACTTGCTGTAAAGTGTGACAAGCTGAGTTTGATTCCCAGAACCCACATGGTGGAAGGAGAGAACCTACTCCTACAAACTGTCCTCTGACCTCCACTACACTGCTCATGGCATTCAAGCCCCGCCCCCAAGTGAATAACACAACAAAATCAAAAATATCCAAGGTTTTTGTAGCGTCGTCATTTAACTACTTCGAGTTCATTAAACAAATGCTACTTTGTAAAGGATCATAAAGGAATACCTGTCACATTACGAATATTTCTAATGTGTAAGTGAAATAGTTATAAAAAGTACTAAGCATGATGTAATAGGAAGCACTCCCTTATTATAAGGAACAACAATCGACTGCACAAACAGCCTGTGATTCACTCAACAGTTGGACAGTGGACCTAAACCAGGATCACTTAGATGTTCCTGAGTGCTGCATCTAAGCTATGCTAAGTGGTGCTATGGTTCTAAATGTTGTGAGGCTCATGCAATATATATATATATATCCCCTTATTATACATACATATAATATAAAACAAGATCTCCCTTTTGAAGACTACACTCATACTTGGGTATGTTATTCTTTCCTAAACACCAATTAACCCCAGAGTTTAAAACTGTTAAGGCCAGAGAGATGGCTCATCTAAGAGAACTTGCTGCCCTTGCGGAGGCCCCAGATTGGAGAACCCTTCCCAAGTCGCCCTAAATCTACAAGGTAGGCTGAGAAACTGAGCACTGGATTGGGGTACCAACAGAGCCCAAGACCGCAAGGGACAATGGGAAATGTAGTCCAAGATCGGGAAGTCTATGAAAAACGGCGGGGCCAAGCATCACAATTAGTCTGAAGGCTAAGACTTGGTCCGTGGTGCCTGCTACCATACTCACCATGAAGCTTCCGGATAGTTCCAGATCCTTCAACTGTTTCCTCCTTGGTCCGGCTGCCTGCTGCCCACAGGATTCCCACTTCAATACCAGTGGACTCTGCCAGCTGACGGAAAATGGTGCAAGCGTAGAAGCACCGCTGGTGCTGCTAACATCGCAGTCCTTTCTGGGAAATGTAGTCTCGAGGCAAGTAGACCTCCCCCCGCCCCCATCTCCCGTCACAGCAGTCGAGCAGAAGTCCTGATTTTGTGTGAAGAGTGATGCTAAGAGGTTCGAATCCTGTAGTCTTCTTTTGAAAGTCACGTGTGATCCCCTCTCTGGCTATGAGTGCGTGCCCATGGTGTGCATGCAGTAACTCCTGAGAACATGTGTGGTGTTTGATTTTAATCCTGTTTGAGTGTCGAGTATGGGTCTGGGATCAGTTAACCGTGATGCACACTTGTGAAAATGTGACTGAAAAGTTCCATTTCTTGAAGATCTACAGCTAACATTTCACTTAATATGGGGGAAAACACAAAACAAACAAAACCCACGATAGCGTTAACTTAAGATCGAAGCAAGGTAATTTGTAGATCAAAAGGTAAATAAAAGACTCTTTTTGCGGATGACATTAGTAGCCAAATAGAAAATCTTGAGAAATCTGGACTGGAAAGATGGCTGAGTGGATAAGAGCTCTTGTTGCTCGTGCAGAGGACTGGCGTTCCACTGGAGCCACCACAGTGGGTGACTTATAACTTCCTGCAATTCCATCTTCAAGAAACCCGACGCCCCCTTATGGTCTCCTTGGGCATCCGTGCACATGTGCATATACACACATACACATAAATAAAAACTAATTTCAGTTGAAAAATAAAATCTCAAGAAAAACCCAATGTGCAAGCATTCCTAGAATTAATACATGAGACCAGCAAGGTGTCAAGATATAAGTTTGTCAAGAATTGATCATATTTCCTTATTCTCAATAAGACCACGTGGAATGTGAAATTTCAAAATACTGTTTGTAGGTTCACCCAAATAAGGCACCCTGAAGGCAGAAGCAGAAAGGTTACACAGGAAAATAGGCAAGACCTTACCTCAAAAGAACAAGGGTTTGAGATGTAGTTCAGTGACAAAAGAGACTCTCCAACTTGTGAAACACCCTTGACCTGCCCCAGCACCCAAAACAACCAATCATCAACCATATACATGATGCACACACATATAATCAGGCAAAACACTCACACAAATAAATCTAAAATTTTTTTAGATGTTTGTGTGTGTTTTGAATACCAATAGCCTTCATAAGCCAATATATTTGAATGCTTAGTCATCATGGAGGTGTGTCACTGTGGGTGGGCTTTGGGATTTCAAAAGGTCAAGCTAGGCCCAGTGTCTCTCTTTCTTCCTGCTGCCTGCAAATCCAGATTTAGAATTCTCCTCCAGCACTATGGCTGCATGCCACCATGTTCTCTCCCATGACATTGGACTTAACCTCTGAACCTGTAAGCTAGCCCCAAATAAATGCTTTCCTTTATAAGAGTTGCCTTGGACATGGTGTCTCTTCACAGCAACAGAACACAGACTAGAAGGAAAATCCAACACAAGGAGGCTAACTATACCAAAAAAATAATAATAATTTCACACCATTAAAACTAATAGAAGAGAAACACTCACAAACACACCACTTAACTAACACCATCAAAATAACAGGAAGTAACAATCATTGGTTATTAATATCTCTCAACATTAACGGACTCAATTCCCCAGTAAAAAGACACAGGCTAACAGAGTGGATGTGTAAACAGAATCCATCATTCTGCTGTATACAAGAAAAACATCTCAGCAAAAAAGATAGTCATTATCTCAGTATAAACGGCTGGAAAAAGGTTTTCCAAGCAAATGGACCAAATATACAAGCTGGAGCAGCCATTCTAATATCTAATAAAATAAACTTTCAACCAAAAGTAATCAAAAGAGACAGAGAAGGATTCTTCATACTCATCAAAGGAAAAATCCACCTAGAGCACTGTCTTAGAATTTTACTGCTGTGAACAGACACCATGACCAAGGCAATGCTTATAAGGACAGTATTTACTTGTGGCTGGCTTACAGGTTCAGTCCCTTATCACCAAGGTGGGAGAGCACGGCAACGTCCAGGCAGACATATGTTGCATGTAGTTTTAAAAACAAGCTACCACCTTTGCCTGGGAGCTGCCACCCATGCTGGATTGGCTCCAGGATCGGCTGCTACCAGCCCCAATCCGGCCTCTCTCTCTCTGCCTGCCTATGTATGCTCTGGGAGAAGTCACATTACTGGCCCACTCCTGAGACCTTAGAATCCAAGGATAAAGGACACACAGACAGCTTTATTATTTTAGAACTTGCCAGCTAGCACAATTGCTGGACTCAGATATCTCCTTCCTGGAAAGGCATGCCCTTATCAATAATTATCTCCATTTCTCCCCCTGCCCTAAACTTAGTGGCTTGTATCAGCTAGCCCCTGCCAACCTCCTTGGCCATCCATTCAAAGAGGAGGCCGTAGGCCCTAGCTGCCCCAAGGCCTTACATGACTGTAGCATCCATTTCCTCCAAGGCATGGCAGAAAAGTCCTTCTCTCTTTTCTTGCATCTGCCTTTCCTGTCAGGAGCCATAATAGGACAAGCTAATAATTAGCAGTTGATCATCCTGAAATGCTTGCCTCGGATTATTATCTGCGACAAGTGTGCCACATTCAGCAAGGCTATGTTGGACATATTTTAGGAAAGATCCTGCTATTAATATGCTTTTCCTATTATTATTAAACATATATAACAATCACTAAGCAATAGCACTCCCCTTTGGAGCAGATCTCTGCAGATCCATGAAGATGTACTGCCTTGTAGCGTTGCTATATAGACAAATAGATGACTTCTTAAGTCTTAATGATGATCCTATAAGAATTCCTAAAATTATATCAATGATTATTAAGCTCTTTTATAGTGGGACTGCTATTAAGTCCCTTTCTGATAGTCAAAACTGCTATGAGAACTCTGCCAGTCTCCGAAGTGTCTTAGACACTTAGATAGTTAACAGCACTTAGATAGTTGTGGGAAGCTTTGCCTTTTCCCCATCTCACGTCGCCATTACAAGATGGCGCCGGCATCCAGCCAAGTGAAACTCAGTCCACATGTGTCAGGGATTGCCCCTCCCCCGAGTCGCCCCACCTGCCCCGTCTCGTCAGATGGCCTGACCTGCGGAGAGCCAGTTAGAGGTTGCCACGTCCTAAACGGGCTTTAGGCTCTATTTAAGGGCTGGGGTTTTGGCCCTCAGGCTCCTCCCCTTCCTTTTCCCTGATGAAGCTTATGCTCTCCCTCTCAAGAGGCATTAAAGCTTGAACTGCAGAAGGATCCTGTGTGTGCCGCGTCATTCCTGCTGGCGGGAGGTAGCGCGGGACAGATAGTAACCAGATTCTCTCCTGTTCAGAGCACATTCCAAGGTGGTTGTAAAACAATTAACCAAGGGTCACTAAAGGGAACTCACGATTTATTATAGGTGCTAGGACAGAAGAGAAAATATTGCTTGGGTTTATCTATACAAAACTATCTATACAAAACATCACTAATTTCTTAGTTATAGTTTTAAACCTTTGGTGAACCTGTGGAGCTAGACAGGTGATGGATGTTTAGTCAGATAATTACTCCTAATGGATATGCATGTAAACATTCTCTGTTGTAAACTTCTATTTCAATTTATGATTTGAATTTTGGTGTGAACTTGTGATGAACTTTGTAACATGTGATCAGGTACTCTGAATGATGTATAAGACAAAGGGACGTTCATTAGCGACTCACTTTCTCTTCTTCCTCACTTCTCC
>NW_021604774.1:53716-110274 GCF_004785775.1 Grammomys surdaster | reverse complement strand
CTCTCTTCTCCCTTCTTCCCTGCTTAGAATCTCTCTACTTAGAATTTTTCCTTTGTTAGAATTTTTTCCTTTTTCCACTTAGGACCTTCCCATTTTCCCCCTTAGATGGGAAACTTTTTACACTTAGCAATAAACTACAATAACTTCTTTAAGTGTCTTTTCTTACTGCGTCCTCAAACCAACAGATCTAAGTTAGAGCCTGGCAGCGCCTGCAGAGACAGATCAAAGGCATTGCTTAATTCTCTGCTGTCCCTGGGTGGAGGTGTTAGTGGCCAGAAACTGCAGTTTCTGGCCTCAGAGGATCAAACAGATAGCAGGTCAGATACAGTAGACTAGTAAGTAAACTTTAGTAATGTAGATAAGAAAGATTTTTATTAAACAGCAACCCTAAATATCTCGTAAGATATTACCCTGAATCGTAAGACCAAGTCTTACCCCTCACTGACGCTCTTCCAATTCCCATCCCCCTCGGCTGCCTCAAGAAGAACAACTGACTGGAGGAGAAGAAAGAAGATCACCTTCTCCCCCCACCAAACCGGGTACAGCTCCCAGCACTTTCCCTCCTGGGACTCAGAAGTCCCACATGTACTTTCTACCAAGCAGTTGGCTCTCAGCCTTCTTTACTGACAAATCAAGGACCAATTATGGAACTAGACCTTAGCGACAGAACTTCTCTTACAGGCATGGTACAGGAGGAGCTGAGAGTTTTACATCTTCATCTGAAGGCTGCTAGGGGAAGACTGGCTTCCAGGAAAGCTAGGATGAGGATTTTAAATTCCAAACCCACAGTGACACACCTTCTCCAACAAGAACACACCTACTCTAGCAAGGCCACAGCTACTCCAACAAGGCTACATCTCCAAATAGTGCTACTTCCTGAACTAGCCATACTCAAACAACCACAAGGACATATCAGTTCTGAACATCCATGCCCCAAATGCAGGGGCATCCACATTCGTAAATGAAACATTACTAAAACTTAAATCACACACTAAACATTACACATTAGTAGCAGGAGACTTCAACACCCTACTCTCACCAGTGGACAGGTCATTGAGACAGAAACTAAACAGAAATAACAAAACTAACAGAAGTTATGATTCAAATGGATCTAACTGATATCTATAGAATGTTTCAAAAAAGAATACACCTTCTTTTCAGCATCTCACAAATCCTTCTCTACAACTGACCATAAAATCAGTCACAAAGCAAATCTCAACACATGCAAGAAAATTGAAATAACCCCAGGCATCTTATCAGATCACCATGGATTAAGGCTGGACTTCAATATCAACTGAAACAACAGAATGCCTACATACTCGTGGAAACTGAATAACTCTCTACTTAGTGATCAGTAGGTCAGACAAGAAAGAAAGAATATAAGACTTTATAGAATTCAATGAACATGAAGGCACAACAAACCCAAACTTACGGGACACTATGAAAGCAGTGCTAAGAGGAAAACTCATAGCACTAAGTGCACTCATAAAGAAATTGAAGAGTTCTCATACTAATGAATTAAAAGTAAATCTGAAGGTTCTAGAGAAAAAAAGAAAAACATAAGCAAACACACACAGGAAGATTAAGGTGGCAGGAAATCAGGACTGAAATCAATCAGAAACAAAGAGAATACAAAGAATCAACACCAAGAGCTGGTTCTTTGAGAAAATCAACAAGTAGACAAACCCTTAGCAAGACTAACCAAAAAGTAGAGAGACAGTACCCAAATTAACAAAATCAGAAATGAAAAGGGGACATAATAACAGATACTGAGGAAACTCAAAGAATCATCAAGTCTTACTTCAAAAGCCTTACTTCACAAAATTGAAAAGTCTAAATGAAATGGATTATTTTCTAGATGGATACCAATTACCACAAAATCAAGATCAGATAAACTATCTGGATAGTCATATAACCATTAAGGAAATAGACACAGTCAGTAAAGGTCTCCCAACCAAAAAAAGCCAAGGGCCAGATAGTTTTAGTGCAGAATCCTACCAGACTTTCAAAGAAGAGGTAATAACAATACTCCTCAAACTATTCTAAAAGTATAAACAGAAGGAACACTGCCAAACTCATTCCATGAGGCCACAGCCACACTGATACCTAAAGCACACAAAGACTCAACAAAGAAACCGAATTTCAGACCTATTTCTCTAGTTAACATTGATACAAAAATACTCAATAAAATACTCACAAACAGAATCCAAGAATATATCAAAGACATCATCCACCATGATCAAGTAGGCTTCATCCCAGGGATGCAGGAATGGTTCAATATATGAAAGTCCATTAAAATAATCCATCATATAAACAAACTGAATGAAAAAAAAACACATGATCACCTCACTAGGTACAGAAAAAGCATTCGAGAAAATTCAACACCCCTTCAAAGACTTGAAGACAGAAGGGATATAAGGTACATATCTAAACATAATAAAGGCAATATATAGCAAGCCAATAGCCAACATCAAATTAAATGGAGGGAAATTTAAAGCATTTCCACTAAAATCTGGGACATGACAAGGCTGTCCACTCTCCCCATATCTCTTCAATATAGTATTTGAAGTTCTAGCTAGAGCAATAAGACAACTAAAGGAGATCAAGGGGATACATTCATAAAGTAAGAAGTCAAAGTATTACTATTCACAGATGATATAATATATGTAAGTGACCCCAAAAATTCTACCATACAACTCCTACAGCTGCTGATAAACAGCTTCAGCAAAGTAACTAGATAGAAAATTGACTCAAAGCAATCAGTAGCCTTCCTCTACACAAGCAATAAACAGGCTGAGAAAGAAGTTAGGGAAACAACACCCTTCACAATAACCACAAATAACATAACATACCTTGATTTAACTCTGACCAAGCAAGTGAAAGACCTGTATGACAAGAACTTCAAGTCTCTGAAGAAAGATACTGAGGAAGATATCAGAAGATGGAAAGATCTCCCTTGCTCATGGATTGGTAGAATTAACATAGTGAAAATGGCCATCTTACTAAAAGCAATCTACAGATTCAATACAGTATCCATCAAAATTCCAACACAATTCTTCACAAATCTTGAAAGAACAATTCTCAACTGCATATGGAAAAACAAAAAATACAGGATAGCTAGAATGATCTTGAACAATAAAAGATCTTCTGGAGGTATCACTATCCCTAACTTCAAGCTGTAAGACAGAGCAATTGTAATAAAAACTGCATAGTATTAATTAGTATAGAAACAGACAGGTAGATCAATGGAATCAAATCGAAGACCCAGAAATAAACCCACACACCTACAGATGCTCGATTTTTGACAAAGAAGCCAAAACCATACACTGGAAAAAAGAAAGCATCTTCAACAAATGTTGCTAGTCAACTGGTTGTCAGCATGCAGAAGAATCCAAATAGATGCATATCTATCACCCTGCACAAAACTCAAGCTCAAGCACACCAAAGACCTCAACATAAACCCAGACACACTTAATCTAAGAGAACAGAAAGTGGGGGATAGCCTTGAACTTGTTGGTACAAGAGACAACTTCCTAACAGAACATCAATGACTTAGGCACTAAGGTCATAAATTAATAAATGGGACCTCATGAAACTAAAAAGCTTCTGTAAGTCAAAGGACACCATCATTAGGACAGAACAACACCCTACAGATTGGGAAAAGATCTTCACTAACCCTACATTGGATGGAGGGGTAATATCCAAAATATACAAAGAACTCAAGAAGTCAGACATCAACAATCCAAATAACTCAGTTAAAAATGGGGTCCAGAGCTAAACAGAATTCTTGACAGATGAAACTCGAATGACCAAGAAGCATCCAAAGAAATGTTCAACATCCTTAGTCATCAGGGAAATGCAAATCAAAACAACTCTGAGATTCCACCTCACACCCATTAGAATGGCTAAGATTAAAAACTCAAAGGACAGCACATACTGGTGAGGATGTGGAGCAAGGGGAACACTCTTCCACGGGTGGTGGGAATGCAAACTTGTACAACCACTCGGGAAGTCAATTTAGTGGTTTCTCAGAAGATTGGGAATAGTTTTACCTCAAGACCCAGCTATACAACTCCTAGGCATGTACCCAAAAGATGCTCCACCATCCCACAAGGACACTTGCTCAACTATGTTCATAACATCTTTATTTATAATAGCCAGAAACTGGAAACAACCTAGATTTTTCTCAACTGAAGAATGGATACAGAAAATGCGGTATATCTTCACAATGGAATACTACTCAGCTATTAAAAACAAGGACATCATGAATTTCACAGGCAAATAGATGGAACTAGAAAATATCATCTTGAGTGAGGTAACCCAGAGCCAAAAGGACATCCGTGGTTTGTACTCACTTATAAGTGGATGTTATCCATAAAGTACAGGATAACCAGATAAACAGACCCAAAGAAGTCAAATAACAAGGAGGGCCCAAGGGAGGATGGTTAGATCTTTCTCAGAAGGGAAACAAAATAGGTATCAGAGGTCGATGGATGGAAGGAGGTAACTAGGTGGAAGACGGAATGGTGTGGGGAGGAGGGAGATCGTATGTAGGGAGAGCAGGGGACAGAGAAGGGAGATCCGCTGGGGGCCAGGGGCAATCTCTAGGACATGCCAGAGACTTGGGATGAGGAGAGGCCCCAGAGGGCCTAATGGAGAAACTCTAGCTGAGATTCCTAGCAGTGGGGGATATGGATCCTAAAGTGGCCACTTCTTGTAGTCAGGCAGGACTCCCAGTGGAAAGATAAGGACAGCAACCCACCCCAAAGCCTTCGGCCCACAGTGTGTCCTGACTACAAGATGTGCAGAGACAAGAATAGAGCAGAAGTGGAGGGAATGGCCAACCAACGACCAGTCCAAGTTGAGACCCACTGATGGGCAAGAACCAATCTCTAGTACTATTAAGACACCCAATATGCTTGCAGACAGGAACCTAGTGTGACTACACTCTGAGAGGCTCCATCGAGCAGCCAATGGAAAAAGATGCAGAGACTTACACCCAAACATTAGCTGGAGCTCTCTGAATCTTAGGGAAGAGTTAGGAGAAAGATTGAGTGACCGGAAGAGGACATAGACTCCAAAGAAAGACCAAGAGTCACCTAACCTGAACCCTTGGGGCCTGCCAGAGACTGAATCACCAACCAAAGAGACAGCTCGGGCTGGACCTAGGCGCTTGCTCATATGTAGATGAGAAGCTTGGTCTTCATGCGGGTCCCCGGACAATTTGAGCAGGGGTTGTCCCTGAGCCTGCTGCCTGCCTGCCTGTGGACCCTGCCCCTAAATGGATAGGCCTTATCTGGCCTCAGTGAGAGAGGATATGCCTAGTCCGGCAGTGACTTGTTGGGGTCGGGGTTTGGGGGGAATTCATACCCAGAGTAGTGGTTTCCCCTTCTCCAAAAGGGGGAAGGTGGAATGGGGGGAGAACTTGCGTGAGGGGGTACTGGGAGGAGAGGAAGGGCTGATATTGGGTTGGTAAGAGAATAAATACATTTAATTTAAAAAGAATACTATATGAAAAATATTTAACACCCTCTTCTTTTTTTCTGGCAGTATTTTTTTTTTCATGTCTGACTTAACCTAGGGCTTCAAGCATGCTAGCTAGGCAGGGGCTCTGCCACTGGGTTACAGCCCTAGCCCACTTCCTCCCCAGTCTATGTTGGTTCCATAAGGATGAAGATTTTGGTCAGGTGGGGTTCACTGTTGTGTCCATGGTGTCCACGCCAGAGTCTGACATACAGAAGGCGCGTAATGAATGATGCGTGAAAAAGTAAGGTAGAGAGAAGGTAAAGAAACCCAGCAACGTGGGCTCTGATCCACAAGACGAATCTTTTCATCAGCTGCTCTGGACAGGGCACCCGCCAGCCAGCACTGCGCATGCGTGTTCAAGCACAGTTTCCCGCCCCCCACACTCCTCACCCCCCACCCCGACTCCTCCTCGCCTAAGAGACCGGGTAGAGCAAGCAGCCTGAGTGAGTTCTGGTTCTGAAGACCGGAAGGGAAGGGATAGAATTCAGCAGAGAATCTAGGACCCCCGAAAGCCGCGCCCTAAAAGGCGTTCCCAGCATGCCCTACGCCGCTCCGGTCAAGCACAGGACTCCACCTCCCAGAGGCCCCTGCGTGGAGCCGCTCCGCAGCCGCGCCTTTGTGAGCTCTACCGGCGCCGCGAGATCGAGCCCCGGCCCCGGCCAGACCTGCCTCGGCGCCGAGAGAGGGGTGACGAGGACTGAGGAGACGCTCGGTGAGGAGCAAGGTACCGTGTGGGGGAATATGTGGCGGGACCAGAGTGACCGTGCGAGACCACGCCACCGTGTATGAGGGGCCTATGACCGTGAGGTTGCAACTGTGTGAGACTGAGCCTGTGATGGTGTATGTGACATTATGAGAGAGCACCCCGTAATGGGGGGAGCCTGTGACTGAGAGGAAACTGAGAGAGGCTTTGTGCCAGTGTGTGACAGCGCTGGGGGGTTGCGGGGGGGAACCTGAGTGACCGTGGCTGAGCCTGCACACTGTGTGAGGCTGAGGTGGTTATGTGTGTGACAGTGTGATACCACTCACTTGCATGAGGGGACCTGTGACTGAGTACTCTGTAAGACTGAAAGACCGTGACGATGTATGTGATTTCACCGGAGAGGGATCGGCTGAGTGGTGGTGTTAGACCAGATCACTGTGTATTAAGGGCTTCTGACTGTCAGACTAAATACTGTGTGGGACCGAGGCTGTGACATTGTGTGCGACAGTATGTGACAATATAAACGATCATGTGGGAGAATGGGTTTGAAGACTCATATGACAGAGTGAGACCCCCACACCGTGTGAGGTTGATCTGTTACTGCATACACTGTGTAAGACTGAATGAAAGACAATGTGGGTGACTGCACAGGGTAGGCTGTATTATGTGTGAGCACTTTGGAGTGGGGATCTGAGTGACAGTGTCAGACCACACCTTGTGTACCAGGGGCCCGTGACTGAGGCTGCAGAGTGTATGAGACTGAGGGCTTGTGACAGCGTGTTGACTGTATGTGACAGCATAGGGCTCTCTCCACGTGGGAGAATGTGTTTGGAGACCCATCTGACAGGGTTGAGACCAAGCCACTTTGTTGTGAAGGCCTGAGGCTGAATACTTTTTGAGACTGTGCCAATAGTGCTGTCAGGGCCTGTGACAGTTTGTGAGACTGAATACTGGCTATGACCTAAAGAGAGAGGCTGGGACAGTGGGTGTGGTATTATGAGTCCATGTCACCGTGCTGAAGGGCCTGTGACCGTGTATGAGACTGTGACAGGCCATAAGGATGTGTGTGTGTGTGTGTGTGTGTGTGTGTGTGTATTCTTTGAGAATGTATTGGACCGTATGAGATAGCACCTTGTGTGGGTGCCCTGCGACAGGGTGACACCATGGCACACTGTAAGAGTCACCTTCAACTATGCCACCCCTGTGGATGTGAGCGTCAGGCTGCATTTGGGACTCTGTGACACTATTACAGTGAGGCTTTTGCTGCCAGCTGGGATGGAGCCTGTGACAACGTATGGGCCGAGTGACAGTGTACAGGGCTGTGGCATTGAGTCTAAGACCGTGTAACTGAGACAGATTGGAGAATCTGTGATAGTATGAGATGGCATGGGGTAAGGTCCAGTAGCAGGGTGTCCTGACCCTGGTCCAGTGTCTTCCAGATCACACAGGCCCTCTGCTGCTCGCTCTGTGCAAAGTAGCTTCACTTGATAGCCTGTATCTCATCCCTCAAGATCCTTTAGCGGCAGCATCTGTACACTGTAAATTATTCCAGTCTAGTTCCCGGTTTGGCTCAGTTAGTTTCTCAACTGTCACCTTATGTATCTTCAACAATGAAAACCTTCCTGTGTGAAAGGGTAGACAATGCTTAGCTGATAATGCCGGTCTTTAATTACGAGGACGTAAGTGAAAGAGATAACTTAGACATAAAGTATATGTTGAGTCCTGGAGCTATAAAGTACATAGGAAAGGCATTGTTAAATGTAAGGATACCTCAAATGCGTGTCTGTGTAGGGAGGAGAAGGACAGAGGCATGATGCTGGGGCTGCAGGGTACACCTGGAACTTACAGTTTCTTTTTTCTGTCCATCTCTACTTTCTCAGGACATCGCCCTGCTCCCAGAAACGCAGTCATATATTCTTGAAGCTTTAACGCCATGTCCAAGGTGAGAAGCGTTTCTTTTTCCCTGAAATCCCACCTTATTTTTCAGTCAGGCTAAAGGAACACTTTGATTTCTGAAATTCAGCCCTCCAACAAAAATCTCATCTCTCCAGAGACTTGCTCTTGTTCTCCATTGCAACTCAAAAGAAAGCCCCCCAAAGTTTAAGAGCACCCTTATCTCTCAGCCAGTATTTGCTTCTTGATTCAAGGACTTGTTCAGCCTCGCCTGTGCATTCAGTGCTCTTAGGAACTGTAATGAGGCAGAAAAACATTCTTTGGGTGGGATTACGTGAGCTGAAGTTGTGGGTATTAGAGGCGGAGATGAGTTAATTTGTGACTGGAAGCAAGGAGCTTTTCTCTACAATCTCGGGTTTGAAAGGAAATTGGGGGGCTTTTGGATGCCCAGAGTTAGGGGATTTGGCAAAAATTCATGTTCAAGATGATTTTCAGAAATTCAATGTATTAAATTGGGAGTGTTGTTGTTTTGTTTTTGTTTTCCAAGACAGGGTTTCTCTATGTAGCCCTGGTTGTTCTGGAACTCAATCTGTAGACCAAGCTGACCTCGAACTCAAAGAAATCTGCCTCTACCTCCCAAATGCATGCACTACCACCTCCCAGCTCAGATCTTGATCAGGAAAGTGCATCTAGGCTCAGGCAGCATTTTTCTTAGTACTTCATGAGCTCTGAAGAATTAGAATGGTACCCAACCTCAGAAAACCGAGAGAAAGAGGGCCTCCCAGGAGCTTTAACTCAGGCAGCATCCCAGGTAAAAATGAATCACCCGTGATGTCGGCGGTTAGAAGTTCTAATCCAGATGCTGGCCTCCGAACTTATACTACTCAGACCTTTGAAGGGCCACTAACAAGAACATCAAACAGCTAGAGATTGACATCACTAATCTGAAGAAATCCCTCGTTTCGCTGTCTGAAGAGACCTCCTAAAATCGCAAAGATCCTTATGGGACTTGATTTACTCTATTACAATAGAAAAGGCTGTGTACAGCTCTTGACTGTGTACAGCCCTTAAAGAAGAAGGTTGCCTTTACATAGACAAGACAAAGAGGGTTAAAGAGAGCATGAAATAGGTAGTGAAGGCCCTAAGAAAAATCAGAGAGAGAAAGAGACAGATGAATGCTGGTACAAGAATTGGTTTTCAGCCTCTCCAAGGTTGTCAACCCTATTTCCTCCCATCTTGGGACCATTATTTGGGTTCTTTTTGCTTATTTCTGCTGGTCCCTGGGCCTCAAATAGGCTGACTAACTCTGTGATACAACAGATAATTTGGTAGCAAAACCTATTCAGATATGTTATCATAAGTTAGCTATGGAGGACCACGAGACTCAAGATGAGGTTGTTACTTTATACAGGGTGTTTCCAAAACCCATCTCCACCCAACCTAAAAGGAGGGACTTCTGCCCCTAGACCAAGCAGAGAGGGGCCACCCAGAACCCCCACTGACAGGCGATCTGAATTCTTGCTTAGGCTGCGAGGATAAGCACTGCAAGGGAATATAAATAAAAGATAAAAATATCTCTCTGGGTTCCCTGGAGGACAAGCCTGACTGCATAGGGGTTGATGTCAAAAGTATCCCCTCTCCAGGAAAAAGACATCGGGATGGGTATGGCCCTCATGCCTCACTGGACAACGACAGGGGGACTGGAGCCATTACAAGGTCCCCTTCAAGTACTGGAGGTCAGGCCTCTATCCCTGCCTTCACAAGATTAGAATTGCCACAGCCTTTCTATACTTAGAGAAGGGAGGAGATGTCAGGGGCAGCCCTGCTTACACACTGAAGACCTAAAATCAGCCATAGGCCTAAAATCAGCAATAGGCCTGTCATACATGTATACTAATATCAAATCTTGGGTCTCAGTGGAAAAACATTGAAACAGATGGCTATAAGCTGATGTAAACAGGCAGCTTTTGTGGAAATTTACAAGCCTGAGTAGTCATAGACCTTGTAAATAGGTAGTCTTGACAGACAATACCAACTTAGATAAGTACAAGCGAGTCATAGGCAGAGTCATAGTGACTTGTCTCCTGAACCTTCACCCAGCCGATACCTGGTTCTGAAAGATATCTGTATTCCCCCTGAACACCCACACCCAGTGTCATTCCCTTCCCCACATCCTGCCTTTCTGTGTTTATAACCCCTGTGTGAATGAATTATGATTTGAGAAAAAATATATTACTAAGAAAAAAAAGAATAAGAATTTATGAGAACAGTAATGTCTTCTTTTAGAGATACTCTGAGTTAGTAGCAGTCCATAGCTGATATACTGGGCAATCCAGTTAGTTAACTAATGAAACTATTATGGGAAATATATTGACATAACGCCTTATTATAGAGCCAAACTGGGGCTCAGAGCACTCTGCAGTCAAGAATGATCTTGGGCTCCCAATCCTCCTGCCTCCACCTTGGAAATAATGGCTAAAAAAGACCTTTGTTGTGGGGTGAGTAGGAGAGGAAACACTTGAGTCATACTAAATGCCAAAGAACTTCTTTTGGAAAAAAAAAAAAAAACATAAAACAAAACAGGATACACTGGGGCAGGAAAAGAGTATCATATAGAAAGTAATGAAAGGTCAGAAAAGGGTGTCAGATCCCCTAGAACTAGAGTTACAGATGATTGTGAGCTGCCGTGTAGTTGCTGGGAACCAAACCTGTGTCTGCTGCAACAGCGGCCAGTGCTCTTAACTACTGAGGCTATATGTATCCATTACTTTCTATATCATACTCTTTTTTCCTGCCCCAGTGTATCCTGTTTTGTTTTTTGTTTTTTCCAAAAGAAGTTCTTTGGCATTTAGTATGAATCCCCTGTGGCTGTACACTATTGGCTTTAGTGCTACCTATCTGGATAAGTATGGTGAGTCTTTTCTTCAGCAGTAGACAGTTTATCAGAAGTTATATACTTCCCGTAAAGGAATACCGAAGCAAGCGTGGCAATTACTGGACATGCATTTTTTAAGAATGTGAGGTACTGGCTGGTGATGGCTGAAAGTGTTGCAGCTCTGAAGGGAAAGGTATCCTGGTAGTCAGGAACCAAGAAATACCACAGAGTCACACAAAACAATGAACCTCACACAAGAGATTTATTGGGAGACTCCCAGAGGGTGGCCACCTCTGCTCCAGTGAGAAGCAGCAAAGAACCAAGCAGGAGACCAGCTTTATGTAGGGTTTCTTGGTGGTTGGGGTTGGAGCTTTCCAGGGTGGCCTAGGATTAGTGGGATTTTGTGTACTGATCTTGGGTCAAGTTCAGGGATTGGTGGTTTCTGTGACCTGGTCTTGGGCTTTTTTTCCTAGAGGGCAGAGCTTGGCCACTGTGTTACCAGGTGCTGGAAACAGCCATTATAGCAGCTACAATAGTGGAGGTAGGGGGTGGGTACTTGTACCTTGAGGGGCTTGAGTGGCCATACCTGTAAGTCTAGCACTTGAGAGGCTTAGAAAGACCAAGAGTCCAGCTTGAACTCTTATGTAGCTATACCCAATGGGGGGGAGGGGGAAGGGAGGAGACAGACAGAGAGAGGAAAGAGAAACAGATAAAGAGAGATAGACATATAATCTTAGCGCTTGGAAAGCTGAGACAGAAGGGTTGTGAATTCAAGACAGCCCTGAACCTCATACCAGGCTGTCTTTTTAAAAAGTTGGGTTTTTTGCTTCTACCCAAGTGTACACAGTTTAGCCAGTGCTAACTCTTCTCCGTTGTGTTGTATTGTGTTGTTGTTTGTCTGAGACTGGGTCTCACAATGTAGTATATAGTAGTATAGTGTAGTATATAGTAGTTGAACTCACTATGCAGCCCTGGCTGGCCTGAAACTCCAGGCATCCAACCTCTGCCTCCTGAGTGCTGAGATTACAGACCTGTGCTGCCATGACCAGCTCTCACTATTAAACCTAGGCCCGTGTGAGGACTCGAACCAGAATACGTTTATGTCATTTCAGGATTTGCTGACATTTGAGGATGTGTCTGTAAATTTCACTCAAGAGGAATGGCAATGGCTGAGTGACACACAGAGAGACCTGTACAGGAAGGTGACACTGGAGAACTACAGAAGCCTGGTGTTACTGGGTAAGGCAGTCTCCATTGAGTCCCAAGTCTGTGCTCTGTGCAGTGGCTCTGAGATGCCTCTGGGTTGTTTTACTAAATTTCCCCTTTTTATTAAAAATTTTAGAAATTATATTTAACTCTATCTCTCCCTTTTTCTTTGTGTGTGTGTGTATGTGTCTGTGTGTAGATGTGTGTGAGTATATATGTGTTTGTATGTGTATGTATGTGTGTGTGTATATGTATGTGTGTGAATATGTGTATGTATGCATGTGCTTGTATGTGTATGTGTGTGTATGTATGTGTGTACGTCTGTGTATGAATGTCTATGTATGTGTGTGTTTTGTATGTGTGTGTATGTACATGTGTGTTTGTATGTGTATGTACTTATGTGTGTGTAAATGTGTATGTGTGAATATGTGTATGTGTGAGCATGTGTGTTTGTGTGTGTGTATGTGCGTGTGTGTGTGTTGGGGAATTGTGTGCACATGTCACAGTATGCATGTGAAGTCAGTTCTCTCTCCCACCTCTTCAGGGGCTCTGAGAGTGGAACTCGGGTCACCGGGCTTACACAACACACACTTTTCCCACTGAGCCATTTTATTTGCCTGATTTCTCTTTCTGAAGCCATATGGTGACACATGCCTATAGTTCTGAGGGCTGGAGTATTAGTCAGGGTTCTCTAGAGCAGTGCTTCTCAACCTTCCTAATGCTGCAACCCCTTATATACTTCCTAATGTCATGGACATCCCCAACTGTAAAAGTATTTCTGTTCCTACTTCATAACTGTAACTTTGCTACTGTTATGGATATTAATGTGAGTATCTCTGTTTTCTGATGGTTTTAGGTGACCCCTAAATCCTAGAGGGGTCATAACCCATAGGTTGAAAACCACTGCTCTAGGGGAACAGAATTGATAGGATTGGTAAATATATATGTATATACATATATGTATACATACTCATATATACATGTGTGCGTGTGTGTGCGTGTGTGTGCGTGTGCGTGTGCGTGTGTGTGTGTGTGTGTGTGTGTGCATTCATTATATATAGGGATTTATTAGAATGGCGTACAGGCTGTGGTCTAGCTAGTCCAACAGTAGCTGTCTACCAACTGAGGGTCCAAGAATCCCATAGTTGTTCAGGCCATGAGGCTGGATGTCTCAGCTGGTCTTCAGTATACACCAGAATCTCAAAGAAAGTAGGCTCTAATGCCAATGAAGGAATGGACTTGTCAGAGAGAAAGATCTGAATTAAAAATGGGTCTTCCCACAAAGCAGAGATGGCACATGCCTTTAATCGCAGCATTCAGGAGGCAGAAGCAGGCGAATCTCTCTGAGTTTGTTCATCAAGGCCAGCCTGGTCCCCTGGTCCACAGAGTAAGTTCCAGGACAGCCATGGCTACACAGAGAAGCCCTGTCTCAAAAAAAGAAAACAAAAGTGTGTCTTCCCACTTCAAATGCTTTAAGAAAAAAGTTCCTCACAGGTATAACCAGCCACTTGGGTTTTAGTTAATTCCATGTGTAGTGAAATTGACAACCATGAATAACCAACACAGTCAGGGGTAGGGAGAAACAGCCTGGGCAACCTAGCAAATCCAGTCCAAAAATTCAAAGAGAATTGTTCCCCCCACCCCCCTGTTTCTGCTCTACAAATAAGTTACATTTTACAGAATTACAGCTTTTTTTAGACTACTCTTTCTTGCCATTTATTCTAAAGAATATTTCCCATCTTCCTCAGCTCCCACCTTCCTGTTGAACAGCAAACTTGATTTGATTGCTGAGGGTGGCTAATTCCTCTTGTGTTTCTTGGAAGCAGGAATTCCTATTTACAAACCAGCCGTGATCTCATTACTGGAACAAGGAAAAGATCCCTGGATGGTGCAGAAGAAGGGGGCAAGAGACACATGTCCTGGTGAGTGGGGCGAGCTGGGGAGGTAGGCGCCTTTGCAAAGAGTAGGTTTTGTTAAAGCATCTGGTCCATAAAGATCAGTGGTTCTCAACCTTCCTAATGCTGTGGCCCTTTGTATAGTTCCTCATGTTGTAGTAACTCTAAACATAAAATTATTTTTGTTGCTACTTCATAACTGTGATTTTGCAACTGTTATGAATCTTAACATAAGTATCTGTGTTTTCTGACAATCTGAGGCAATCCCTGTGGAAGGGTAGGGGGTCACGACCCCCAGGTTGAGAACCACTGGTGTAGCTGGTGGTCTGTCATGCCAAGCTTCTGGTTTAGAGTGAGAGAGTTACTAGGTACACAGCCTGAAACAGTAAAAGAAAAAAACAGCAAGCTGCAAAAAGACATTGGAGCATCAGGTCAGAAGCCAAAATCAACGGGACCTCCTGATTGACATGGAGGATTCCAGGCAGATTGCACCTCCTGATTGACATGGAGGATTCCAGGCAGATTGCCTCCGCATTGAGACCTCCTGTTAGCCGCTTTCACCACATGCAGTTTTATATCATAGTGTAGACAATAGCTGCTTTGGGAAGGTGCCTGAGAATGTTTACCTCCTGGCTGTGTTCAAGGACACAGAGTGTTTGCCCTCTAGCAATTCTCCTTCTATTCTCCAGGACATGGTGTTCTCCTTTTACAGGAGTTATTTTTATGAGTGTTTTGTCTGCATAGCATGGAAGTGCACCACATGCAGTATGTGCAGAGGCCAGAAGAGGGAGTCATGCCCGGACCTGGACTTACGGCCAGTTATAAATCACTGTCTGGGTGATAGGAACTGAACCTAGGGCTTTACAAGAGCTGCAGGCACACTTACCTGCTGAGTTATCTCTCCAGCACAGTGAATATGGTGTTCCTCTTAGAGGCCATTCAGCGTTGAGTTGGAAGAGCCAGCCCATCCCTAGACAAGAGGTCTTAGAGGACACTCTTAAGACATGCATGCTTGAGTCTGAAGTGAATGGCCTAACTACACATCTGGAATTAGCTTCTCGGTGGGGTTGTGCAGCATGTGACAATTTTTTTTTAAAGAGTCATTCATTCTTATTATTATGTATGTGGGTGTTTTGCCTGCATGTATGTCAGTGTACCACATGTGTGCAGTGCTCACAGAAGTCAGGAGAGGGCATCGGAACTAGTTACACCTGGTTGTTAGATACCTCATATTTGCTTGAGGTCAAACTCAGTCCTCCAGAAGATCAGCAAGTGTTCTTAAGTACTAAGCTGTCTCCCCAACCCAGCACATTTAAAGACTAAATGTAGTGCACACTGTAGCATCAAGGTCTGGGAAGAGGCGCTGAGCTTAAGCCTGAATTACTCTCTTGGTACACTTTATCTCAAAAGTTACTGTCGTCTCTGATAACTCATTTCCCTCTTCCCTGCATCCAGATGTCACAGCCAGTCTTGTCCTTTTGTCTTGTAGTGTTGCACAAGTCGATTCACTGCATTAAAAAAGAATAAAAAAAATGAAAGAAAAACCTGGACTCATTGTTCCTTTCAATCACTCATTCGTTTTAAAAGACTGAAAGATTGATGCATTCATTCATTCATTCATTCATTCACTTACTCCTCCACTGAGCCTCTGCTTTGAGTACAGCATCTTGCTTAATCTTGTGAGCTATTCACAAGCTTATAAACCATCAGAGACAACCAAGGCTACACAAAGAAACTCTACCTCAAAATACCAAAGAAATAAATATAAACAGCTCTCGCACTCGCGGTCTCTTGTTCCTTTCTTGTCCTCTTGGGCTCTTCCCTTCTTCCCCTTCCTCCCCCTCTCTCCACGTGTTCATGGCTGGCCTGTACTTCTCCACTCTCTCCCTCTCTATGCCTTTCTCTGCCTCTACCACCCTCTTAACTACCCTTCTCATGCCCTGAATAAACTCTATTCTATGCTATACACACACACACACACACACACACACACAATCAGAGGAAAAGGAAAGCACTCTCCAAGCTTATTTTCAAGTTTGCGTGATAACATGAAATGGAACTAGTCAGAAGAACATGAGTTGGTAGGAGGAGAGATGAGCTCAGCTATAGATATAAAGAACTCCAGGGCGTGTAGCTCAATCAATAGAGTGCTCACCCCGCTTTGGTGAAATCCTGGGCTGATTACCAGCACTCTTAGCCTGCCATGCTGGTGCACACCTGTAATCCCAGCATTGGGGAGGCAGAGGCAAGGGGATCAGGAGTTAAAGGTCATCCTCAGATATACAGTGAATTCCAGGCCTGCCTGGGATGTAGGATATTCTGTTTTAGGAGGGACAGACAGAGAGATTAGGGGTATAGAAAGCAGGGTGTAAAAAGCAGATTGCACTTGAACTGAAAGACAGACCTAGAAAGTCTGTTGTAGACACACTGACTGAATCGTACACCTATCCTTAGAGGCTGAGAGGTAACACCCAATACTGAGGCTTTGTGGGGAAGCAGGTGTGTGAGAATTTTCTCAGCATCCTAGTTAGTAAATAGTCTCTATAGTTTCTTTGGTTATGTTTTATGTAGATGTATTTATCTAGTAGTTATTCTTTTTTTAACTTAAGTTATCAGATTTATATCCATGAACCAGAGCAAAATAACCTCATAACTTTTTTTTATATCTATGATTGTTTTGTTTTAATTTTTTATTGGATATACTTACCATTTAGAAATGATGTATTAGGTTGCTAATCCATAAATCCGTTATATTTTTTAAGGTCCAGCATGTGAGTTTATTTTGTGTTTCTAGTCTCTCAATTCTCTGTTTTTGTTTTTTGTTTTTTTCCTTTCCTCCTAATTTTGTTGTTTATTGGATTTTCTACATTGGTGTAAGGGTAGCTGAGCCTGCTGACCGCATTGTCTCTGGTTTGGTGGGTACCCTGCCACCATGAGACCTCAGTGTGGTGTTCTTATTGCCTTTTGCACTTTTTCCCCCAAAGCTCTGAGGACGTTTTATGTAATTATGCCATCTGCAGACATGGGCTGTCTTCTTATTCCTTTCTGTATTTCACCTACTATTTCTTGCTATCTTGCCATTGTTTTATAATGTTGAATGGAGGTGGAAAAGCATATGTAGTTATCTGGTTCCAATCTAATGAGGATATGTATCCTGTATTCTGGTTTTTACTATTAAGTGGATTCCAACTGTAGGACTTCTGTTAAGCTTCTTAGAAACAGATCCCTTGCTTTGCTAAAAATTGTATAATTAACAGTTCAAATACTCATTCTACACCTATTGAGATGATCATATTTTTTGTTACTGTTAACATAGTGAATGATTTCCCAATATTAAATCAACCTCACATTCCTTGGATTAATTTTTTTTGGTCAAAATTATGTTTCCCATATTTCATTGAGTTTTACTTGCTGTATGTTATTAAACATTTTGCATTTGTGTTTAGGCGCTGCACCAGTCTCTGGGCTTACTTGTGGTCTCTTTATTTGGCTTTATTATCAAGCTAATGGTGGATTTGTGAAAACAAGTCCAGAGTCTTATCATCTTCTCTTTCTGAAAAAGTTTCACGATTGTATTCTTTTCCCCTTAAATCTTTGGTGGAGTCCACTAGTGAAGACATATTTAGAAAGCAGGATCAATGAATATAGGATTATTTTTTATCTAGTTTTTCTTGCTTCAGCTTTGGTAAGGCTTTTTCTTTCAAGAGATTGTGCATTTCATATGAGTTACCTACTTTATTAACATAAGTTTATAAAATTATCTTATTAGTTTTATAAAATATCATAATAACTCCTTTCACTCTGATGTTGCCAATTTTTCTTCCTTTTTTTTTTTTTTTGGCTTTTCGAGACAGGGTTTCTCTGTGTAGCCCTGGCTGTCCTGGAACTCACTCTGTAGACCAGGCTAGTTTCTCAAACTCAGAAATCCACCTGCCTCCCAAGTGCTGGGATTAAAGGTGTGTGCCACCACTGCCCGGCCAATTTTTCTCTTTTTAATGTAAAGGGTTTTTTTTAACATTTTATTTATTTAACTATGTGTGTGCACAAGTATAGGCACACACATGGCACAGTGTGTGTATGGAAGCCAAGGACAACCCTCAGGAGTTGGTTCTTTCCTTCTACAGCGTGGATTTTGGAGATCAGCTCTGGGTCATCGGGTTTAATGGCAAATCCCTGGATGCCCTGAGCCATCTCACAAGCCCTCATGTTTTCATAACTAGTAGTTTTTATTATCTAATTTTGGCTTTACTTTCTCTGTTCACTGTAGCTACTTTGTTATTTTCTCACTTAGTGTGGTGGTTTGAATATGTTTGGTCCATGGTATGGCACTATTAGGAGGTGTGGCCTTGTTGGAGGAAGTGTGCCATTGAGGCATAGGCTTTAAGACCCTCATCCTAGTTGCCTAGAGATCAGTCTGCTCCTGGTTTCCTTTGGATGAATATAGAACCCTCAGCTCTAGTGCCATGCCTGCCTGGAAGCTGCCATGTTCCCGCCTTGATGACAATGGACTGAACCTCTGAACCTGTAAGCCAGCCCCAATTAAATGCTGTCCTTATAAGAGTTGCCTTGATCATGGTGTCTGTTCACAGCAGTAAAACCCTAACTAAGACACTTTTCCACTACATCTACTAAGATGCTTTTCTACTTCCTGTGGGTTTATGTTGGTCTTTTCTTCTAAGGTAGTCCCTCAAGGATTTTCTGTGTTTGTTGTTGTTGTGTAATTGTAAGCACTTTTAAATTACAACTATTCTTAATACTCTGATAGTGCATGGCACACACCATTATGTCCCTTAAAAGTAATTCTTTTGAGGGTAGAGAAGACCCCTCTCTGATTTCAGTCAGTACTTTGAAATTTGTTGACATATTTGTCTTACGACCCATGAAAAGCACTGGCTTATTAAACATATCATAATACCTATTGGACAGTTGGTGAATGTATTTATATTGTTATAGAGTAGGATATGGTAACCAATTTCGATGAGACCCAATATGCATTTACTTATTTTGGCCAAGATTTATCAATTTCAAAGTCCCTGGTCTCAAAACACATAAAAAGGTAATGTTGGGCCACTGAGCTAGCTCACCACTAAGCCTGAGCTAGCTCATCAGGAAAGAGCATTTACCACCAAGCCTGAGCTAGCTCATCTGGTAAAGGCATTTACTACCAAACCTGATGACCTGAGTTCTGTACTCAGGTCTAACATGGTGGAAGGAGAGAGAGAGAGAACCCACAAGTGGTCTTCTGACCTCCACACAAATGTCATAACATGTATGTGCACACATTAAATAAATGTAGCTCTAAAAAGAAGTAACCTAATCTGGGCCTAAGGAGCGTAAGACAAAGTAACACCTGTATTAAATAAAAGCAAGCGATTTGATAGAAAAGCTTGTTTTCATGAAGGCACTGTGGTTTCAGGAATTACAAAGAAAATTGTTTTCAGGAGCACCTTTCCTAGAATGTAGTGATTCACCATAGAATGACCCACTAGACAGCTGGTGTGCATTTAGGTCTGGGTATCCAGTGGGGGTACTTCAGCTACATTCTTGACATTCTAAAATTGACTTTTAACTTGAGAGAGGAAGAGAAGATGTTTGAAGACTATATTATTAACTCAGATATAAGATCTTAATTGTATCTACATTTTAATTAATTAATTTTTAAAAAGATAATTGTGATTTTTAGATGACCTCTTTATTTTTGTTTTCTAAATTATATTTTATGGTTATGTATGATTAATTTAATCAATCTATCCTCTTCTTTTCTTTTCTTTTCTTCTCTTTTGCTTTCTTTTCTCTTCTTTTTCTTTGAAGGAAGAGTCTCACGCTCTAGCTGTCCTGGAACTCGCTATGTAGGCCAGGCTGGCTTCAGACTCACAGAGAAGGGCCTGCCTTTGCCTCTCAAGTACTGGGATTAAAGGCATGTGTTCCTACACCCGGCTCAAGCACCTTTCCTAATTTAGTTTTTAAGATGCATTAAGAGATGTTAAATCCTTTCATTTCTTTTGTATTTTACTTTCCCTGAGCTCTTTCTTTTCTTCTTATGAATGAATTTTAAAACATCTATTTTCTTGGTATCTTTTAGATTGGGAATATGTATTCAAAGGTACTGAATTTATATCAAAGCGAGATATTTATAAAGAATCTGCCAAAGTCCTAACAATGAGAAGAAGCCATTTTAGTTCCAGCTTTGACTGTCCCAATTTGAAAGAAGACCGTGAGAGTGAAGACTGGTTTAAGAACAGGTTGGAAGGTCAGGAGGAGCGTTCCAGTCAGCTGCTCATCACTCATAAAGGAGTCCCTGAAGATGAACTCAATGGGTGTAATCCATCTTGGCAAGCCTTCCATCAGGACGCAATACTAGATGTGCCACAAAGTTTCTCTACCAAAGAAAGACTAGACCTGAGTGAGCAACAAAAGAGGAATTACCGGAAAAAGTCCGTTGAAATGAAACATAAGAAGGTCCAGGTAGAAAAGAAAATCCTGAAGTGTACTGAATGTGAAAAAGTCTTTAACCAGAGCTCCTCCCTTACGCTCCATCAGAGGATTCATACGGGAGAGAAGCCCTACGCATGCGTGGAATGTGGGAAAGCCTTCAGCCAGAGCGCAAACCTAGCGCAACATAAGAGGATACACACTGGGGAGAAGCCCTATGAATGTAAAGAGTGTAGGAAGGCCTTCAGCCAGAATGCACATCTTGCCCAGCATCAGAGAGTGCATACTGGAGAGAAACCTTACCAGTGTAAAGACTGTAAGAAAGCCTTCAGCCAGATCGCACACCTGACTCAGCATCAAAGAATTCATACCGGAGAGCGACCTTTTGAATGTATTGAATGTGGGAAAGCGTTTAGTAATGGTTCGTTCCTTGCTCAGCATCAGCGAATTCATACAGGCGAGAAACCGTATGTGTGCCATGTGTGTGGGAAAGCTTTTAGTCACCGTGGATACCTAATTGTACATCAGAGAATTCACACTGGGGAGAGACCTTATGAATGTAAAGAGTGTAGGAAGTCTTTCAGCCAGTATGCACATCTGTCTCAACATCAGAGAGTGCATACTGGAGAAAAACCTTACGAATGTAAAGTCTGTAGGAAAGCGTTCAGCCAGATTGCTTACCTTGATCAACATCAGAGGGTTCATACCGGAGAGAAACCCTATGAGTGTGCCGAATGTAGAAAAGCCTTCAGCAACAGTTCATCTCTGACGCAGCATCAGAGAAGTCACACCGGAGAGAAGCCCTATATATGTAAGGAATGTAGGAAAACATTTAGCCAAAATGCAGGCCTTGCTCAACATCAAAGAATCCATACTGGAGAGAAACCTTACGAGTGTAATATTTGTGGGAAAGCCTTTAGTTACAGTGGATCTCTTACCCTACATCAGAGAATTCATACCGGAGAGAGACCTTACGAATGTAAGGATTGCAGGAAATCTTTCCGGCAGCGTGCGCACCTTGCTCATCATGAGAAGGTCCATACTATGGAGTCATTCTTGTCCCTTTCCTCTCCGTCACCCTCTATGTCTACTCAGTTGCCAAGAACTCTAGGTTTTATCTCCTAAATATAACCCAAATCCGACCCATTGGAACCATTTCTATTATATTATTCTTGTCTCCTATGTGTTACGCTGTTTTGTGTGGAAGAGTGAAATGGCTTTCTAGTGTATTCACCTCTTGTCAGTTTCCACACTTCAGCCAAACTTTACAAAAGCAAATTTTGGTCATATTATTTATCCCTCATTAATTGAAATTTCTTTCCAACCTCCAAAAGTTTGTAGGGAAAAAGCACACAGTCCATAAAGTAACCTAACAGACCACCTTGTCCCCAGAACCTTGTTTCAAACTACCAGTTAAAGCCTTCATGTCAATATTCCCCCCCCCCTCTCTCTTCCCCGTCCCTCCCTCCCTCCCTCTTCTCCTCTCCTCCCCCCAGAATTGAAACAAATCTGTCATTGCTCCCGCATCCTCCATCCCTAAATTTAGGGGAGCATCTGGTCCTCTGTAACCTTCAGTCTTATTATACGATGGGACTAATAATGGTTCTACCTCAAAAGTAATTGGGAGAAGAAAATATAATGCATGTAGATTTCTTAGCAGAGTGCCTAGCATAAAGTAATATTAATCTAAAATAAAAATATGACGATATACCAAGAAGAGTTGATTATTTTAATCATAGGCAAAAAGCAGACCTGGGGCATTATAGCACTTTTATAATTAGAAATAGTAAAGTTGGAGACTGAGGGTGTAGCTCAGTTTTTAAAGTGCTTACTTAGCATGCACAAAACCCTGGGTTCAGTCCCTAGCACTACATAAGCTGGGCATAGGTTCAGAGTTATCCTTGGCTATATAGTAAGCCAGTCTGGGCTACATTAGACCCTATCTAAAAAAAAATTTTATATATATATATATATATATATATATATATATATATTCTCTGGGTGACACCTAATGCAAATGCAATTGTATTTACATTGGGCTGATAATAGAGGGGAACATGTTAGCTTCTATTTTAGCATGAATATGTAAATATATGACTGAATAAGAAAAAAATGATTTCATTATTCATATTCTATGAATCCACATTTGACTTTTGGAAAAAAAATCACTTGAAGTGGAATTCACTGAGATATATTCATTATATAGATATGTAAACAAAAGCAAAACAGATACTTAATAAAACAAGGCAGAAAAATCTACTCAGTAACCAGTGAACTAGAGCACCTAACAAGATGTACCACAGTTTAGGCCTAAAAACACATCCTCAGGCAGGCATGGTGGTACACACCTTTAATCTTAGCACTCCAGAGGCAGGCAGATCTCTGTGAGTTTGAGACCAACCTGTTCTATAGATAGAGTTTAGGACAGCCAAGGCTACACAGAGAAACCCAGTCTCAAAAACAAAAACCAAGAACAAAACAACAACAAAAAACCCACCCACATTCTCTAGTTATTTTTTTAAAAAGTGTGTGAGTGTACACTCAAAGACAGAGGAAGGTATTAGGTCCCCTGGAGCTGGAGTCACACCTGCTGACGAGCCACCAAATGTGAATGCTGTCATCTTCACCACTGAGTCATCTCTCTAGCCCTATGTCTGTTCGTTCAAAAGAGCTCAAGTCTTGTGAGACTTTTTTTTGGCTAGAATGGAATGAACTTAGGACCAAATAACAGAAAGATAACCCAAATGTGCCCCATATTTGAATCAAACTAGCACACTTCTCAGGAACTCCGTTCAAAGAAGAAATCAAGAGGGAGAAATAGAAAATACTTTGAACTGAGTCAACTGTGAACATAGCAAGTTGGGATTTGCTGGATGCAGCTTACATGGTACTTAGAAATACAACAGCATCTCACACTTGCTCTAAAAGATCTCAAGTCTACTTTGTACCTGAATAACTTAGAAAAGGAAGAGTGGTGAAGTCCATAGCATAAGAGTGAACACTAGGTGGCTGGGCAGTGGTGGCACACGCCTTTAATCCCAGCACTTGGGAGGCAGAGGCAGGCAGATTTCTGAGTTCGAGGCCAGCCTGATCTACAGAGTGAGTTCCAGGACAGCCAGGGCTACACAGAGAAACCCTGTCTCAAAAAAAAAAAAAAAAAAAAGAGTGAACACTAGGGTTTGCAGAAGTGGCTCAGTGGTTAAGAGCACTTGCTCTTGCTGTGGACCTGGGCTCAGTTCTCAGTATCCACATGTTGGTTCCCTATCACCTGTAACTCCAGTTCCAGGGCTTCTGACGCCCTCATCTGGCCTCCCTGAACATGCATGCAAGTGGTGCACATACAGACATGCAAGCCCTCATAACATATTCACAACATGCTAAAACATCTTTAAAAAAAAAAAAAGAACAAACTATAGAAAGAAAGGCTTGGAGTGTGTCTTGATGGCAGAGTACCAGTGTAGTATGTATGAGGGAGGCCCTACCTGTCACTCCCTATCACCTGAATACACACACACACACACACACACACACACACGAATGGAAATCAAATAGAAATGTACTTCCCATAGTTGTCCTCTAACCCCCATATTAGCATCATGACACACATTTCCCTCACATCATGAATACAAATATACTGTAATCTTTTTTTTTTTAAATCGGAGAGCAATTGAGATCACCTGACATCAACCTCCAAAAACATGCTCCCTCTGGTGCACACATACATCCTACACACACATGCACACATGTTTTTTTTTTTTTTGACAACAGGTGAAAATTAACCCCATATGATGGTGAGGTTGTACGCTGGTCCAAGAATACTCATCGTAAGTGTTACCAAGCTCTAGCTCTGGCTTCCCCTTTGCATCCTAGTCTACATGACCTCCACTTAAAGACTTCAGACAAGACACAAACAACAACGTGTGTATAACTGGTGTTTATTAAAGGGCAAATTACAGCATTTCCAAAAGGACCATTGCAGTAGCCACATAAATCTAGGCAGTGTTTGTATTATTTCTATTGTCTCTAGAATAGAAAGTTATCCAGAGTCCTTTTTCTTTCTTTCTTTCTTTTTTTTTTTTTTTTGTTGTTGTTGTTTTTTTGAGACAGGGTTTCTCTGTATAGTCCTAGCTGTCCTGGAACTCACTCTGTAGACCAGGCTGGCCTCGAACTCAGAAATCCGCCTGCCTCTGCCTCCCAAGTGCTGGGATTAAAGGCGTGCGCCACCACTGCTCAGCTCAGAGAGTCCTTTTTTCAACCTGGGTGATAGGTACATTTGAATTAACCTGTAAAAGGTACCCATTCTCTCCTAGGAGAGAAATAATGGTATATAAATCTTGTTCTTTATCCGCTGTCTAAGGGTTTTGTTGCTGTGAACAGACACCATGATCAAAGCAACTCATTTAAAGAAAAAAATTTAATTGAGGCTAGCTTACAGTTTCAGAAATTTAGGCCGTTATCATCACGGCAGGAAGCATGGCAGAGTGCAGGCAGATATGGTGCTGGGGGAACTGAGAGTTCTACATCCTGATCCACAGCAGCAGAAGGGGACTGTCCTGCTGGCAGGCAGAAGACTATTACACTAGGCATAGCTTGAGTTTATATGAGACCTGAAAGCCCACCTCCATAGTGAGACATTTCCTCTAACAAGGCCACAAGTACTCCAACAAGACCATACATCCTAACAGTGAGACTCCTTAGGGGCCAAGCATTCAAACACATGAATCTCTGGGAGCCAAACCTACTCAACTCACCACACCAGCCCTTCTGAAAAATCCAGAATGTCATGTCATTACTTAAGGACAGAGATATGACTCCAGTCCCACTGTTTTGATCAATAATCAGAGTCCTACCTTTTGTTTTCTGTTTTTACAAGTTGCTGCTACTGAGGGATGTGTCCACCCTTAACAACTTTAAGCCTCCTAATGCCTCCTAGCTATCTAATATTATGGTGCCAGTACTGCTTCCCTCAAGAGATTATAATGATAACTCCTTGGAATCACTCTGTAGAGCAATATTGTATGATGGATTTCTTGGTGAGATGCAGTACACACACACACACACACACACACACACACACTCATCCTAGTTAACTAGTGATTTTTTTAAATTTGTACTTTATGTGTATGGGTGTTTTGTCTACATGTATGTCTAGTGCCCAAGGAAGCCAGAAAGTGTTAGATCCTCTGGAACTAGAGTTATAGGTGGTTGTGAGCCACCATGAGGGTGCTGGGAATTTCTCTAGCACCACAGTGGGTTTTTATTGGGGTACACATGAGGGGTTACTTGTAAGACTAGGGATTACAGACATGGGTGCTATCATACCTGATTTTAACATAGATTCTATGGATCCAATTGAGGTGGCCAGGCTTTTGTGGAAAGTGCTTTACCAGAGTTATATCCTCAGCCTTGTTGATTTTATTTGTAAGTGTGTGAGTGGTTTTGCCTGCATGTTTGTCTGTGCACCATGTGTGCTCGTATCTTTGGAGGCCAGAAGAGGGCATCAGATCTCCTGGAACTGGAGTTGCTGCTTAGCCACCATCTGGATCCTAGAACTGAAGCTGTGTCTTCTGGAAGAGCACCAAGTGCTCTTAATCACTGAACCATCTCTCCAGGCCCCTACCTTTGGTTGTTTTTGTTTAGTCAACTAGGAACTATGTATGTTCTGGCTAATTTTAAACTCATAAAAATTCCCCTTCTTCTGCCTCCTGAGTTCTGGGAGTAAAGGCATGTAACATTCTTGGCTGTATTTTATTTTTTGAGAAAGTCTCTCAGTGAATCTGGCATTCACCTTTTCAGGTATTCTATCTAACCAGCAAGCTCCCCGATCCAGCTGTCTCTACCTCGCAGAATTGGAGTTACAAACATTTGCAGCCATGCCTGACTTTTAAGTCGGTACTGGAAATCTGAATTTAGGTCCTCATGCTTTTGTTTGGAGTGGGGTGTACCATGCATGTAGCTTGACAACCGGGGAGCTAAACACTTTTTTTTTTGAAAACATATGTGGGTAGCTCAAGCCAAGCAGGGATCTTGGTTGCTTCTACTGGCTCTTTAGCATCATTTAATTTGCACCTCTATAAGTCAACTTATGTCCATTGAGAATTATGTGTTCTTGGAAACTGACCCCTTTATTATAACCTCTCTTTTTTTTTTTTTCCTGTTGGAATTGAACCCAAGGCCTTACCACATGCTAGGCAATTACTCTAGGCAATTATCCCCTTTTCCATTTGTTTCAGCTTTTTGAATGTTTATACTACTATCCCCAACAACAACACAAAACACCAACTTACATTTAACTTATGAATTTAAGATGTATTTCAGGTAGTTCAATCTTATACATTCTTTTTAAATATTACATTGTGTGTGTGTGTGTGTGTGTGTGTGTGTGTGTGTGTGTGTGTGTTTACAACCTGCAGGACCTGGTTATCTCCTTTCACCATGGGAGTTCCAGGGATTGAACTGAAGTCTGTCAGATTTGTAGCTTAGTCATTTGAGGAGTCTCAACTGAGAACTGCACTGGTCAGACTGTGGGCATGCCAGTGGGTGTCATTCTCTGGGCTGGTTGTCCTGAGGAATGTGTGGCAGCTAGGAAACAGCAGTCCTCCAGGTTCTGCTTTCTGAGGTCCTACCCTGACTTCTCAATGATTTGTGCCCTGGAAGTGTAAGCCAAACAAACTCTCCTCTTGAGTTGTTTTTAGTCAATATTTTATCACAGCAAACAGAATGAAAATCCGAATACATGTGCTTTACTACCACTGACACACATCCCAGATGGCATTCCCTTAGGGATACTGTTGATCTGGAACCAAGAGGGACGACCTGACAGAACACAAAGATTTGGATAGAGGTGAGAGGTGTAGAAATACAGAAAACCGTACCACTCATTGAGTCTTCTCCATGCCACTCTTCACACTTGCTGCAGTGATTTTATTTGTGTTTACGTATCTGAAAATTTAACATTTCAGCTGCCTTTACCCTGCCTACAAGTTTAACTTCTGTATGCTTTGGTTGTTTTCTTACTTGTATTAGCATTTTTATTGCTGAATCAATATACCTGAGCAAAACAAAGAAGTATTTATTTTGGGTTTAGTCCATCATAGCAGGGCAGGCAGGGCAAAGCAGCTCTCTTATGGCAATCAGAAAAGAGATGGGGGAAAAGAAGGGATAGAGAAGGTTCTGGTGAAAGCTCTCTAATGGACTAGTTAGCTTGAGCTGCTATAACAAGATACTATAGACTGGAAGGCTTGGGGGGCGGAGGTGGGGAGAGACGGCTCAGCAGTTTAGAGCACTTGCTATTGCAGACGTTCGATTCCCAGCATCCAAATGGTGACTCACAACCATAACTCCAGTCATAGGGAATCTGATGGTCTCTTCTGGCATCTGATCAGCAGGCTTATGTGTGGTGCACATTCATACACACAGGCAACACACACACACACACACACACACACACACACGTATATAAAATATTTTAAATTAAAAAAATTTTTCTCCCATAAATGCTGACAGTAGCCTCCACTCCCTCTACTCCTCTCAGTCCTGAACACCCCCCCCCCCAACACACACACACACACTTCCCCAGAGCCACTATTCCTCCATGTCCCTTTAGAAAAGAATAGGCCTCCCAGGGACATCAGTCAAACAGAATAACAAGAAGCAGTAAGACTGGGCCCACACAGACTCTGTGAGTCCCTAGGATTCCTGCTTAGTTGATATTTTTGGGCCATGTCCTCCACTCCTCTGGCTCCTACAATCCGTCCTCCCCCTTTTCTGTGGGGTTCCCTGAGCTCTGCCTAATGTTTGGCTATGAGTCCCTAATTCTTTAAAGGGAATTTTTAAAGGGGAGGGTGGGATAAGACAGAGCACCCCACGCCCCCATGACATGACTCCTCCAGTAAGGCCTCACCTGAAATTCTCAGAGCCTCCTACCAGCTGGGAATGATGAGCCTGTGGTGGACACTTCCTACTCAAATCCCAGTGTTTGTGGTCAAAATTGGAACCCCTATAAACTTTTCTTAATATAAACAAACACTATAAGCTTTTCTTAACAAGAAACAGATGTTCTCCTAAACAGCTTTTGCTCAGATTTTATTTCTTATATAGCTTACAGAAGCTGGAAAAGGGGACAAAAAATACACTGAACATGTTGGACAGGTCAAAGAAAAACAGCCAGTACCTAAACCTAGGAGTTCTTCCATGAACTGATCAGCTTGAGCTGCTATAACACAGTATCACAGACGGGTTGACTTAAGAGAAATTAGGTTCTCATAGTTCCTCCATAAGCGGAAGTCCAAGGTGAGTGTATCAAACCGGTCAGGTTCTGGTGAGGGTTTTTCTTGGTTTGCACATGGCCTGCTTGTGTTCTCACATGGGATAGAAGAAGACAAAGCCCTCTTGTGTGTCTGATCAATAAATGTATCAAAAAGGCCCATCCACACCATGATTTCATTAATCCCATTTCAAAATATCATCACATTGAAGGGTTAGTGCTTCAACATATGAGGGTTTTGGGGTGGTACAAATATCCAGACCATAAAAACCCAAACACATATCTCAAGAGTAACTTTTTTGTATAGCAACTAGCAGTATTGCATGAAAACATGGTTTACTTATATAAATATAGACGATTTATTTTCAAGTAAAAAAAGTAAAAAATAGCTTCTCCCTGCTCTGAAGTTCCTTGTTCTTGAGAATCTCCTGCCCAAGCCCCCAGCCTGTCTTACTAATTTTCTCAGTGTATCTTCACATCCATGGAGGCAGTGTGATATTGATTACTTTTCCACACCCACTGTAACTACTATTTCTAGCAACCTAAAGACTCACTCTTTTCGTTCTCGCCCTAACACAGGTCTGTCAGGAGAAAGAGGCACCCTGCTTTGCTTGGTTTGCCTGTTCGACTTAACATTCTATTTTCCTGGGACCTCAACTCAGGCTCAAAGCTCCATCCAGAAACACGGACTTAGTAGTTCCAGTTCCATTTCACTGTATGTATCCAGTGATATGTCCCGAACACTACACTAGAAATGAAATGCCAACTGAAAACCGCCTTCATTCACAAACCCTGATTCAAAATTCTGAGCATACCTCAGCTGATTTCAGATCTTCACTTCAAAATCCACCGACTACTTTTGTTCTTTGGCTTTCACAGGGAGAGAATATCATACCATGGCTCCACGTACACAAAACATGTTATGGGCAGATAGTTCCCTCCCTCCAATTAATGATTGCCGATTTATGATTTTTCAGCATTATGATGGTACAGAAGCAATAGCCATTCAACTAGGAATTGGGTCAAATTGTGATCTTCCCCTAAGCTGATGATAAGCAGGGTGACAACCCTCACGGTGCTGGGCAGCAGGATCCGGCCATAGCTTCTGGGAAGCCATGCAGTCAGGAGATTGAACAATTGGGATTCCATACTACACTGTGCTGCTAAATGATCACATTTGGCAGGTCAGGTATATTAAATATATTTTTGTCTCTAACGTTTCAACTTACGATGAGTTTATTGGGACATCTATCTATAATCATAAGTCAAGACCACTTACACACATTCTCCATGTCTCTGAACACTTCTTTGATATCCCTTTTAGCTTTTGCAGATATAGCAACAGCTTTAGGCTGGTCCCTCCAAATGTGTACTCTGATGTCGAATCAGCGATGAGCTCCGACTATATGCCTTACCACATTTGCTACATTCATAAGGTTTCTCTGAAGAATGACTTCTCTGATGTCGGATGAGGTCCGAACCACTACTGAACGCCTTCCCACATTCATTACACTCATAGGGTTTCTCCCCAGTGTGACTTCTTTCATGTAGAATGAGGGATATGCGCTGAGCGAAGGACTTCTTACATATTTGGCACGCGTAAGGCTTCTCTCCAGTGTGAATCCTTTCATGCTGCGCCAGATGAGCACTCTGGCTGAAGGCCTTCCCACACAGATCGCACTCGTAAGGCCTGTCCTCACTGTGAATTCTCTTATGCCGGGTAAGAGATATCCGGTGACTGAATGCTTTCCCACATTCTTCACACTGATAGGGCTTCTCTCCAGTGTGGATTCTTAAATGTTCACTAAGAAACGACTGGCGGCCGAAGACTTTACTACACTTATTGCACTTGAAAGGCTTCTCTTCTGAGTGGATGTTGAGATGCACTTTAAGGTTCTTCATGCCACCAAACATCTTGCCACATTCCTTGCACTCGAGAAGTTTCTTTTTCCTTTTGTGAATTTTCTGGTGCTGAAGAAAGGATGAAAGGCGACTGCACACCTTCTCGCACTTGCTGCACTTAAACTGCTTCTCCCTGCTGTGAGTCCTTACGTGCAGAATAAGGGTTGACAGCCGTCCAAAGTCTTTGTGACATGTATCACATTTGTAGGGGTTCCCTGACGTGTGAATTCTCTGATGAAGCATTAAGGCTGAGATCCTACTAAAGGACTTCCCACATCTCCCACACGTAAAAGGGTTTTCTGACTGGCAAGCTTTCTGCCTGAGAGTCTGAATTAAGGCTTTCTCACTTTCATGAGTTTTCTTCCCAATACAAATTCTTTTATGTACAAGGCCTGGCTTCTTTTTGAAGCCTCTCCCATATTTATTGTATTTTTGTATTTTCTTTCTGTTGTGAATCCTCTTATGAAGTAAGAGGGATGACATCCGGCTGAAGACTTTCCCACATTTTCTGCACTGGTGAATGCTGTCAATAGTGTGATTATTATGGTGTAGACTGAGGGAAGGGCATGAATCTGAGGCCTTCTCATGGTGAGAAATTTCCTTTCCATTATGAATTCTTCTATGTATCATAAGAGTTAACTTTTTATTAAAAATGTCCCCACACTCATCACATTCATAGCTTTTATTTTGATTGTGAACTCTCTGATGAAGAATGAGGGATAAGATCTGCCTGAAAACTTGTCTACAAGAACTGCATTCATAAGACCTCTCTCCAGTGTGAAAGTCTTGGTGACGTTTAAAAGATAAGCTTCGAAAAAAGGTTTTCCCACAATGATTGCACTTTAAAGATTTCTTGCCTGACTGTCTTTTCTTGGGTTTTCTTGGGACTGAATTCTTGTTATGTTTTGCCTTGTCTATGGAAACCTTTTGTTGTGAAGAAGCTGTTTTTTTACAGATGCTTGGCCCAGATTTGTTACATTGATTTGGTGGTAACTTCTTGGTCTCATACTTAGACCCTGATTCTGAAAGATACCAAGAAGTTAGGATTAGTTTCCCTGTGGTGAAGAAACGAAGCTCATATAATAAAAAAGGAGTCATTACAGTTAGTGATTATAACAACTCAATGTTAACAAGAACAATGTGTCTCACTTACCACAGTCTCCATGACTATACTAAGGTGTTGTGATGATTGCCTTTAATCATTGGTGTGATAAAATCCAGAATCACCTAGAAGGGAGGGCCTCTGAGGACAGGTTAATTACCTTAATTCACTATGGGCAGCACCAATCCCTGGGCTTGGGGTTCCAGAGTGAATAAAAAGAAGAAGGTAATTATATTACTACCGTGGGTGGTATCATTCCCTAGGCTTGAGTGAATTAAAAGCAGAAAGCTAGCTGAGCAATGCATTCATGAATTCATTTCTCTGCTGTTAACTGTGGATAAAGTGGCTGGCTGCTTCACGTTCCTGCTGTTTTAACTTTCCCTCAGTGATGGAGTGTAACCTGGAATTATGAGCCAATACATCTTTTCTCCCTTAAGTTGCTTTTTTCCTGGGTGTTTAATCATAGCAACAGGAATTCAGAAATGTTTGAAGTTTGAAAGTAAATAAATCAAGTTTTAATGTATGTGATGTAGTTTATACCATATGCCACATTTAGCTCCAGACTGTTCATCAGTTAAATGAAATTTACTCTATGAAATGTTTACAAAAGGGACTATTTACACAGAAATATTATGTGGTTATTGGGACTAATGGTGGAAGTAGAAATTAACTGTAAATGGGTAAGAAAATTACCCATTACCTGTATGATAAAATCATCTAAAACTGGATTATGGAGACATCAAACTTTGTAAATTAATGGGAAAAATGGATTATACTCTTTTTCTTTTTAAAGAATGAGTTCACTATGTTTCTTTCTTTCTTCCTCTTCTTTTGTTTTTGTTTGTTTGTTCTGTTTTCATTTTTGTTTTTGTTTTTCAATATAACATATGTTTTCTCAGCATAGCCTTGGCTGTCCTAGAATTTGTTCTGTAGACCAGACTGGCCTTAGACTCACAGAGATTCACTGGCCTCTGTCTCACAAGCGCTAGGATTAAAGATATGCACCACCACTGCCTGGCTGGACAATACTTTCAAAGTGAGTACCTCTACACAGTTATAAATACTAAAAGCATATTCTTGAATAGCAAATACTGAAAACCACAAATATACTAACAATTAGGATTGAGTGAACATTTAAAACTATAAAAACTTTAAACTTAAGAGAAACAGGAAACAGAGTGACACATTAAGCTAAAAAGAATGAAGCTATTATTTAGTGATCAAATTGGAGAAGGACATATTAGTCTGAAATGGCTCAAAATAATTACTTATGCTGATGACAGTGCTGTCGTGTCTGAATTCCAGACAATCAGGAAGGTCCTGAATTCAAAGTCAGCTTAGCACATATGCATATATGCAAATCAATGTAATAAGAACTTGTCTCAAAATTAAAGAAAAAAAAAGTACCTTTAAAAGGTTTTTTTCCAAACAATAAAGTACTTATATAGCATATTGATTATAGACCTTAATTTATTGAGGCACAATAAACACAGCATAGGCTTTAGAGCTGTGCTATTCAATACAGTAGCAACTAGTTACATGTACTGACTGGGTATCTAAAATGTGGCTGGTATGATATGGGCATGTCATATGTGTATAAAGTAGGTATACAGCAAATTGTGAATGAAGAAGGGCTATAGCCAGCCTGAGTGTGGCAAACATGGCTGTCATAGGAGCCCTTCTCCCACTCCCTCTCCCCCGCAAACCCTTAGATTACATTCCTAAAGCTAGCCACCAAAGACTATTTATTCCCTTATTTGTCCAATCCCTCCTCCTGAGACTGACTACCACAGTCCAGGCATCAAAGCATTGAAGTGCGGCAACCAAAAGCCACCTTTGGCTCACCTAATTAACACGCCCAATTAAAATTAGACACCTCATCCTAACACGGGGGTTGGGGTGGGGAGGGAGAGGGTTCCCCTTTACCTTTATAAACCACCATTTACCTGTGGACCACATCTGTCTCCTCTCCATCCAGAGGCAGTCCTTTGTCCCTCTGGGACAAATACCCTCTCTCCCAATTCCTTGTTCCCTTCCCCTTCTCCCTCAGCCTCTGTCTTCTGTCTGTTGTCTCTTATTCCTTGCCCTCTGTCCTTCTGGGGCAAAAAATCTCCTTTGTACTAAGAACTTGGTCTTGGTGTGCTAACACCAAACCTTCCAGTGAAGATATCCCATTAAAAAGGCAAGCAGAACATCTCACTGTAGAAATACTACATAATGTAGAAAGATTACATATTGTAGCATTTGGGTCATACCAGATTAATAAAAATACTACAGAGGGCCCTATGTGGGTGACGGTGACACCATAAGCACTCTGCAAGAGTCATAATTGCTGACTATCTTCCCATGCCTCATTATGTTCTTTAAATTAGAGACCATTGGGCTGACCAGATAGCTCAGTGGGTTAAAGCATTTGCCACCAAGCTTGACCTGTATTTGATCTCCTAGATCAAGGTACAGGACAGCCTTTAAGTTGTCCTTTCATCTCCAAATCTGCACTGTGGTGCATGCACATGTGTGTGTATAATGTAATTTTTTTTAAGTTTTATTTTATGTATGAGTATACTGTAGCTGTCTTCCGTTCACACCAGAAGAGGGCATTGGATCCCTTTACAGACGGTTGTGAGACACCATGTGGTTTTTGGAAATTGAACTCAGGACCTCTGGAAGAGCAGCTAGAGTGCTTAACAGCTGAGCCATCTTTCCATCCCAGCCATCTCTCCAGCCCTACCATGTAATTTTTTAAAAATTTAAATGAAATGGATACAATTGCTACCTGACAGGATTTTTCTAAGAACTATAAATAATAAATACAAATTTTCTGGCCCATATTATCTCCTCCATCTGGTAATTCTGATATTTCAAACACCTGAGAACTGAAGATTTTTTTTAGTTTATTATTAATGTTGGGTCATTAAGAACAAAAAGAATAAGACTATTCAAAGTGTCTTCGGTTATTATATTTTAGAAGATGTGATTATCTCAATTGCCAACTGGATACCTGAAAGAGAAGCCTCTGGGCTTATGAAGGATTATTTTGACTAGGATAAATGAAGGAAGACCCTCCCATTGTTGGGTGTTGTATAGCACTTTCCTCTAGTATTAAAAGCATCCATCTTGGAAAGAAACTCATTAAGACGCAAGATGTAGGAAAGCAGGTAGATAAAATAGTATGTTGTAAAGGGGGAGCTCATTAAGACGTAGGATGTAGCTGGGCAGTGGTGGTGCATGCCTTTAATCCCAGCACTTGGGAGGCAGAGGCAGGCGGATTTCTGAGTTCGAGCCCAGCCTGGTCTACAGAGTGAGTTCCAGGACAGCCAGAACTACACAGAAAAACCCTGTCTCGAAAAACCACACACACACAAAAAAAAAAGACATAGGATGTTAAAATGGATGTGAAACATTCCATCATGCAAGGAAACTCATTAAGATACAGGATGTTCTAAAGAGAGATAAAAATCATATTACCCTGTAGGGAAGCTTGTTAAGTTCAGAAAGTAAACATCAAAGGCTTTAGGAAGTCCCTGAAACTGAACAAATATATTAGGCTTCTCTTTTCCTGAATATATGCAAGCAGTAAAGGTTCCTGAAAGACATTCTCAAGCAAAAGAGGCTCAGAATACCTGAGTTGCCTGCAAGAGATACTCCCCAACCTGTTAGGGAGACAAGGCAAGTTGTACAGTATGTTCCAGTTTTACAGCCTTTATGAACTGTTTCTTGTGCTGTTGTGTAACAGTGTCCTCCAAGATTGAAACATTACATTCTGTTTGGAAGCTCTTAGGCAGGATGATAAATACCTCAAGATACTGTCAGGAAGTCCCTGAAACTGGTCAGATTCACCAGGCCCCCTCCTTGCCAGAGTAAATAATAAAAGCTGAGAGTTCCTCTCAAACAAAGGAAGCTGAGCTGCAAAGAACACTTTAAAACCAAACCAGCTGCCTGGAAGAAACAGAAACCAGCTGTGCTGCCTGGAGGAGGCTTAGATCAGTCACTTGGAAAGGACTCTCCAACCTGTTGAGCTGCCTGCAGGTTATGTGGTATGTTCCAGGTTTCCTGGTTTCTGTGGGCTGTCACTCATGCTGGGGTGGGCCTGGGTGATGCAGCTTTCAGTCATTTCTGCTTCTGTAAGTAATCCCTCACTCACAGTCCTGTTAAGTAACTCCAATAAAACTCATTGTTTTATCAAGTTGGACTCTGGTGTCCTTAAGTTGGTCTGTCATTGATTCCCTGTCTGGGGTGAGCAGATGTTTGTTCACCTCGAAGGGACTCTAACTAGCTTAGAAACATGGCTCTGATAGGCCTTGACCTTCTCCCACACTCCCTCTGCCTTGTTAAAAACCCTTAGACTACATTCCTGGAGCTAGCCTCCAAGGTCTATTTCCTTATGTGGCCACTTGTTCCTCCCTAGTCTGACTACCAAGGTCCAGCTATCCAAGTATTAAAGTCCAGCAATCAAAATCCCCTTTTGTCTCACCTAATTTTTTTAAATTAATTTTTTTATTGGATAATTATTTACATTTCAGATGTTATCCCCTTTCCCCATTTCCCTCCCACCCAGAAACCGCCTATCCCATACCCCTCCTACAGCTTCTATGAGGATGTGCCCCCACCCACCCACCCTTGAATTTCCCCATACTGGGGCATCTAGCCTTCGTGGGACCAAGGACTTTCTCTCCCACCTATGCCTGACAAAGCCATCCTCCCCTTACATATAAAGCTAGAGCCATGGGTCCCTCCCTATAATTAACCTGTCTAATTAAACACCTCATCCTAACATAGGGTTTCCCACTTTACCTTTATAAACCACTATTTTCCTATGGGCCACATCTGCCTCCTCTCTATCCCCTTCCCCTCTTTCCTTGTTCCTTTCCCCTTCTCCCTTATCCTCTGTCTCCTGTCTTTGTCCCTTATTTCCTGTCCTCTGTCCCTCTGAGCAAATAGATCTTTGTGCTGAGAACTTGGTCTTGGGGGTCCTGTGCCAATACCAATCTCTTACACACCTCTCCCCAGAATAGTGTTGGATAACAGGGGGTGATGCCAGTACATGGGGGGAGGTCCTGGGCTATGTAAAAAGAATGATGGATGAACACTAACATCCATAACTTCTTGACAGTCATAGCTGCTCTTTTATGGCTGTGTGAATGAGAATGACCCCATAGGTTCATATATTTTAATGCTTAAACAACAGTTAGTGAAATGGGAACAGGAGGTGTGGCCTTGTTGGGGTGGGTGTGGCCTTGTTGGAGGAGGTATGCTACTGGGGGCCAGCTTTGAGATTCCCAAAGTCCACACCAGGTCTAGTCTCTCTCTGTCTCTCTCTCTGTCTCTCTCATTTCCTCTGTGTTTGTGTGTGTGTGTGTGTGTGTGTGTGTGTGTGTGTGTGTCTGTCTGTCTGTCTGTCTGTCTGTCGCTCTCTGTCTCTGTCTCTCTCGATCCCCACCTCCCCTGCTGTCTACAGATCAGGATGGTAAAACTCTCAGCTACTACTCCAGGGCCATGCCTGTTTGCTTTCTGCCATGATGATCATGCACTAACCCTCTAAAACTGTAAACAAGCCTCCAATTAAACGCTTTCTTTTATAAAGCTGCTTTGCTTATGGTGTCTCTTCACAGCAACGGAACAGTGACTATGTCACCGCTCTTCCTTAAGTTGCTTTCATCAGAGTATTTTACCACAATTGACAGAAAGGTAATTAAGAGAGAAGACTAGCCATACCTGTTTTATCAAAATACCCACGTGTGATTTTGAAGGACTGATCCAGCTCTTGCTGGATGCACTACGCACTGCACAGTCTAGGACCTCTTCACCTTTCTCAAGTCTGAACAGTTCTGGATTGTGAAGCAGATGCTGCTCCATGAGCAGTAGGTAAAAAAGTCCTGCAACTGGTAATAACCACCGAAATTATTATGAGGAGAAAGGAAACATTCTGGTAAAGGGAGGAATTAAAGTAACATGTAATCTCACTGTGAAGCCACAAGAGCAGATAAACAGGAAGTCCCCGAGGCTCACAGAACACAGTGGGGAAGGGAGAAGAAAGAACATTAGGAGTCCAGGACAGAGCGGACCCTGAGCACTACACTCACGAACTCAAGGCAGCTATGGTCTCCTGCCTAAGTTCAAGCCAGCAAGATCAGTCAACAGTCTAACAGGCAGCACTAAGAAGAACTCAGTGGTTTACAAAAAACAAAAAAGTGGAAGGGAACATACAAGGAAGGGTGGGGGCACTGGGAAGGGTAAGCTGCAGGAAATGTTGAAGGGACAGGCCACCTCAAGAGCAAGTTCTCAGCACAAAGGAGACTTATTTTCCAGAGTGACAAAAAGCAGGAAATAAGAGACAAAGACAGGAGACAGACAGAGGACTAGGGAGAAGGGGAAGGGAACAAGTATTTGTCCCAGAGGGACAAAGGATTGCATCTGGATAGAGAGGAAACAGATGTGGCCCATAGGCAAACGGCAGTTTATAAAGGTAAAAGGGAAAACCTGTGTTAGGATGAGGTCTTTAAATTTACTTGGCTACATTAATTAGGTGAGCCAAAGAGGGCTTTTGAAAGCTGAACTTTGGCAGTCAGACTCAGGAGGAGGAAGTGGCCACATAAGGAAATGGATCTTGTCAGCTAATTGTCTTTTAGCTAGGCAGAGGGAATTGGGGAGAAGGGCAAGGTCTGTCGGAGTCATGTTTGCTATGCTCGGGCTGGCTAGAATCCCTTCAGATATACTATATACATGTACAAAACACACACACACACACACACACGATGTTTTTAAAAGAAACTGGGAAATGGAGAGATGGCTAGTTGTCAGGAGTGTGTCCACTGCTACAAAGGATCTAAGCACATGCGCTGGGTAGTTTACAACCAATCACCTAACTCTAGCTCTTGGTGAATCTGATGTCTCTCCCATCTGCTGGCACCTGCACTCATACAAACATATATACATAATTCTAAATAAATAAATAAATAAATAAATAAATAAATAGAATTTTGGAATCTATTGTAGAATATTTCCTGGTTCCAGTCCCATTGGTTTCCTTTATCTATTTTTTCAAGTTTTTGTTTTCTATGTGAGTGTTCCTATAAGGGTAGGTACATGGGGGAACTAGTTAATGGTGTTGGATTTCCTGGAACTGGAGTTACAGGTACCCACCTACCATCAGTGCTAAGACTCAAACCCAACTCGCTGGAAGAACAGTAAGCTCTCTCAACCACTAAGCCATCTCTACAGACACTTCCTAAGCTCTTTCTCTGTGCCTTTATGGACTGAGGACTTCTTCTTTTCTTATGTTGAATATTAACACATCCCCTGTTTCCACTTAGGGAGTTTAATCCAGACCAGATGCTAACGTTAAGCCCAGTGATATCATACAAGCCTGAAGACCCAAGTTACATCCCTGGAACCCATATAAAGGTGGAAAGAGAGAATCATTTCCTCGAAATTGTCCTCTGACCTCCATACATACACTGTGGCATGCATGTCCCCACACACATAGAACATACAACACACACCTATTAAAGACATTTTAAAGCAAACTAAGATAAAATGGGACATATTTAAAATTCTAGAAGGTAGATGAATGTCTACACACAGCAAGATAATGACAAGATTGAATCAATGTGCTCAACCATATGAAAAAGGTCTTTGAGATGGCCGAGCCAGTAAAGGTACCTGCTTCTCAGTCTGATGACCTTAGCTTGATTCCTGAGACCCACATGGTGGAAGGAGAGAACCAAATCCCATACACTGTCATCTGATGTTCACAAAATATTCACATGCCTATCTACCACTGACCCTTAGGTATGCACACACAAAAAGGTATGAGAAAGAACAAAAATAAACCCCCCTGGGCTGGAGATATGGATCAGTGGTTAAAACACTTGCTGTATAACCTTAAGAGCCAGAATCTGGATTCCCAGAACCCAAGTAAATGTTAGGTTGTCCTGGCTGCCTGTCTAATTCCAGCCTCATGTTTGTAGACAGGATACCCAGGACAGGCTGGCTAGCAAGACAAGCTATAACGCTATGGAGTTCTAGGTTTGATTGACAGACTCTGCCTCAGTGAGAAAGATGGAAGACTGATGGAGGATGATTCCTGATACCAACCTCAGGTCACCAAATGCACCTACACACTTGTGCCCACATGTAAACATGCACACATACACATGTTCAATGCATGCACATATGCATGTGATACATACACAGACACATGCAGAGAGAGAGAGAGAGAGAGAGAGAGAGAGAGAGAGAGAGAGAGAGAGAGAATATGGAAAAAAGAAAAAGAAAAAAAAAGATGTTTAAAAATACCAACTTTCCTATAACCAAACAGAAAACAAGAAATAAAATACACTTCAGGATAGAATGGGGAAAAAATGTTTTTTGTTTTTAGTTTTGTTCTAGTTTTGTTGTTGTTGTTTGTTTGTTTGGTTAGTTTGGTTTTCTTGAGACAGAGTTTCACCATGTAACTCTGGTTGGCCTGAACTCACCAGGCTGTTCTTAAACTCACAGAGATCCACCCGCTTCTGTCTCCTGAGTGCTGGGAGTAAAGGCACATACCACACTATCGGGGCAACATCTTCTCTTTTTTAAAACAAAATAAATAATAGTAGTAGCTGCCCCCCATTCCCCAGGGCCTGTGACATTTGAGCCATGGGTTTTTGAGCAAGAGTGTAATGTAAGGCATGGATTTCCCCTTGTGGAGCAGGACTCAAATCCAGTCAGAATGGTTGCTTATTCATAAACCTTCAGGGCAACATTACACTAGTGGGCATACCTTGCCTGGCAGGTTGGTACTGTTTTGGATTCTTTGTATTACATAAATATCTGCGATTTGAACATGAAAATGTTCCCAGAAGAGCTCATATATTGAAGACTTGGTCCTTGGCTTGTGGGTTTAATCACTAATAGGGGACAAGACTAATGCGAGTTTATCTGCTCTCATTGGTAGATTAATCTCTTGATGGATTCTGAACAGGCTGGCAGTATTAAGAGGCGGTGGAAAGCAAGAAGTTGGGCCTAGATGGAGAAAGCAGGTCCCTGGAGATATGCCTTGAAAAGATAGTACCTTGTCTCCATCCCTCTCCTGTCTCTCCACCTCCTGGCTACAATGCAGGTAAGCCATCTTTGTTCCACATTTCCACCATCTTGGGCCTAAACACAATGGATCCAGTCAACCCCAAAATGAACCCTCTGAAACCAGAAACCAAAATAAACCTCTCTCTTTTTTACACTGTATTTGTCAGTGACTGGAAAGTGACAAACACATACTCTTAGAAGTTCGAAGTCACTCAAAGCTACACATCAGTGGCCTTTCTCCACAGCTTATACCTAGCTCCTGGTATAGCGATCTGCAGAAAAATTCAATGAGTGCTATTTTAAAGACTCAAATTAAACAATGTTTAACTGGGACAACCAAAGAGGAATTTATCCGCATAGGGAACGAGTAACTGAAAGGAAGCCAAAAATAACAGTTAGAGAAGAGATGACACTTCTTAAAGAATGACAAAGTCATGTAAGTATGAGTGTCATCATCATGAGTTTTGTCATCAGAGAGATCAGCTGATACCTCCTCTGACAGGAAATAAGAAAACAGAGTCATGTTTGCTAGAGGAAAGGAGGGTGATGATCCATGTTTCTGGATACAAAGGCAGACTAAGTTTCAACTCTGGGTCTGCCAAGTCATTGGGCCTCTCTGGACGGCAGTGCCCCATTCACCCAGCACAACCTAATTCTCCCACTATAGCATTGCCTGGAGGAACCTGTATCTCAAAGCACTCCTGACACTGCTGAGAAGAAGCAATATAAACTTATCTAAGTACCACCATTTCGTTTCCGACTTCATTTAATAGGAAAAAAATAAATTCAAGCTCCCAGGCCCTAGGGGACCTGGGGACTTCCCAGCTAAATAGCTTTTATTATGAGGAAAACAGTTGTCTGAGTCGAGACATCTCAAGGAAAACATTTCCTTATTGCCAGCAGGGCCTAACCAGTTTATGTTCCCAGACCCACAAGCCTGTTCCTAACCTGATCAGTGAAGACTCCCTTACTCAACCCCTGTAGAAATCATTTTTAAATTCCAAGTTTTCCTTTCCCAGCCCTGGCTTCTGGAATGACAACTCTGAGACTAGTTAGTTATTATTAAACAACTAGGCTATAAACTTTGGTTCATTCCCTAGGTTTTAACTTATCTTACCATTTAATCTATTCTATGTGTACCACTTAGTTAGTTACGTCTCCTTCGGTCCTGGCCAGCTTCTTCCTTCTCATCTCCTCAGCGTCTCCCTCAGTGTCTCTCCAAGTATCTCCCTCAGTGTCCCTCCAAGTTCCTCTACCTGCTGGTTTACCTCCACCTCCTTGGTCTGTCTCCTGTCTCCTATCTCACGGCTCTCCCCACTTCTCTCTTTATACTCTTACTATTTCCCAGAATCCTCTCTCTTCCTGCCAGTGTCCGGCCTCCTATTTCCTGCCTCAGCTCATGGGCCATTGGTGTTTTTACTGACAGGGGTGTTTATAGGAGACTCTCTCTACAAACCCCTTATGCTTTCCAAAATATGATTGGACAATGCTACAACCCGCCCAGCTCCCCCTCGCTTCATGGTTTTGTCCTTTAAATATGCTGTGCATTTTCTCCTCAGAGTTGTAGCTCAGCTCCGGAGTCTGTTCCGTGGTCCTGATGGCTCAGTAGTGGCTCAGTAGTGGCTCAGTAGTGGCTCAGTAGTGGCTTGATTTCTTACAATAAATGTTAGTCATCCACATTGACTAGTGTTTGAGTTTATGTTGTATTTAAGGAGACCCCTCCACAACACCATCAAGTAGAGACTAAAGGAACTGTTTGCTATTCTCACCCTAAGGACTCATACGGAGACCTGACCTCTTTGTACAGGCCTGAGGCTTTGCCGTGTGTAGCGGGGTGGGGGTGGGGGAGCTCTCAAGCAACATTTCAAAGAGGAAGTCCCCTTCCTGATTGTTGAATACAAATGTAAGACAGGTGCAGTTGTTTCAGGAAAAGCTCTGGCACTCAATCGCCCACTGTGAACTCCTGTTTAATAGGAGGAAGGGCGGAGAGAGCAGGATCAGGCCTTGAGGCATGAAGAAGACTGTTGGAAATGGTTCAATGTATGCAAGAGCCAAAAGTGATTTGGGATATTAAGGGGAAGGAGGGGTTTAAAAAAAAAGGGCAGAGGAGTTTCTTTTAAAGTGAGAGTAAGAGAGATAAGGGAGAAGATTGAAAGAGGGAGGAGGAGGGAGAGGGAGCACTCCCATGGTGACTGCCTCTGAGCCATAAACTGGTTGGCTGCTGGGAGGAAGACTATAGGAACCTCTTCCAGGAAATCCCCAGAACAGCCATTAAAGAACTCCATCAACCACAAAAAAATGTCTGACTTTTATAAACATTTCAAGGAGTACTAGGATACATGGTGACGGCCCTTGGGACTCAATCAGGTTTTGGAGTTGAAGCCCTTTGGCTCGGATTAGTGTCCTTATAGTGTTGCCTTACCCCTCCTCCCCTGTGACAACACAGTAAAAAGGCAACAACTAAGAGCCTGGCTCATCATTAGATACTATATCTGCTAGAGGCTTCTTCCTCTTAGAATTTCCAACTCTTGGGGCTGGGGATTTAGCTCATGGTAGAGCACTTGCCTAGCAAGCGCAAGGCCCTGAGTTTGGTCCTTAGCTCTGAAAAAAAAAAAAAAAAAGAATTTCTAACTCTCAGGATTGTGTGTGATAAGTTTCTGTTGTTGAATTTCTACCTCTCAGGATTGTGTATGATAAGTTTCTGTTGTTTAGCAATAGCCCAGTCAGTGTATGTATTGCTTTGGCACCTTTTGCAGCTTCAATGACAAGACTTAGACCTTGGTTCTCAGTCACTCACCAGGAGCCCGGCGCCTTCTTGATGGCTCCACCATCCATGGTGCTTTCCCTTTCTCCAACAAGGCGATGATATTTGGCCTCCTGCAGGCAAGACCTACACATGGGACAAATATCGGAATCGATCATTAAGTGGGTACCGCTAAAAGCAGAGCCAAGTCCTGTGCTAATGAAATGTGGGTTCACCATCACAGTAAGAACACACTGGGATGTGGGGATACAATGTGAGGGGCAAGTGCAGAATGGTGGGATGGTGGGAATAAGGGTAGGCATGGTGATCTTCTTTTCTATTTTTTGAGGGGACATGAGGTTTTGAGGCAGGGTTTCACTGTGTAGCACTGACTGTCCTGGAACTCATTTTGTAGACTAGGCTGGCCTCAAATTCACAGTGATCTGCCTGCCTCTGCTTTCCGAATCCTGGGATCAAAGCCATGTGCCACCACTTCCCTGAGGACATAGTTATTTCTAAGAAATGTAGATTCATGATTCCAGGCACTCAGCTCCTAAAAACTTTGACCCTCCAAAGTGGTGTCTTTCATATATGCTAATGAGATAGCAGACACACATGAGCTCTTCAGGATCAGCTGAAGAAATCAATAGTGATTATAACTTTGGCCTCCATCCTGTCCCCTGACTTCACAAGAGGGCTGGGGAATCAAATCAATTCCTGACTGATCAACTAAACCAATATAATGAAACCTTTATAAGCCCAAAGGAAGGGTTCAGAGAGCATCCAGGTTGCTGGACACACGGGGAGTAGCGTTCCTAGAGAGGGCGTGGAGACTGCACTCTTTCCTCCCCAGTCTCTCCTGGCTCATCCCTTCATCTGCATCCTCTGCAGCATCTTTTATGCTGAACTAGCAAACTTAAAGCGCACACCTGAGTTCTATCAAACCTGGGAGAGGGCGGCTTGTGGGAACCTCCAACCAGCAGTTAGCTGGGAACTCCAGAGGCCTGGGTTTGTGAATGGTATCTGTGGTGGTGTGAATATGCTTGGCACCTAGGGAGTGGCCCTATTAGGAGGTGTGACCTTGTTGGAGGACCTTGTGGGAGGAAGTGTGTCACTGTAAGGGTGAGCTTTAAAACCCTCCTCCAAGCTGCCTGAGGACACTCTTCTCCTAGTAGCCTTTAAATCAGAAGAACTCTCAGCTCCTCCTGCACCCTGCCTGCTCAGATGCTGCAGTGTTCCTGCCTTGATGATAATGGACTGAACCTCTGAGCTTGTAAGCCAACCCCAACTAAATGTTGTTCTTTATAAGAGTTGCCTTGGTCATAGTGTCTGTTCACAGCAGTAAAACCAAAACTAAGTCAGAATTTGAGGTAGGGATAGTCTTGTGACACTGAGCCCTTAATCTGTGGATCTGATAGTCAGGTAGATAGTCAGAATTACAATGTCAGCCTGCTATTCAAGTAAGCACTGTTTGGTACTGGGGTAACCTCCTGCTCTGATATTGACTATTCTGGGCTTGAATGGTTAAGTGTGAGAGTTGGTTTTAATTTTTCACATAGAGAAGATGAAAGCTAAGTTATATACAGTAGAATTATTTAATCTAACTCTATAAAATAGATTACTTTTCTGAACATAGGGTCAGGTGCTTCTGGCACAAGGTCTTACGCTATCATCTTTCAGCTCTAAATCACCCTCATCCTATAATCCACTGGTATGTTGGACCTCCATCCAAGGTTCTGAGGCTGAAAAAAGTATATGTATTAAAAAGCAAGTAGTATATACATTACTATACGTTAAAATAGCTATAATTGTTTTATATACACACAAACACACACACACAAACACACACACACACACACACACACACACAAAGGAAGAAAACAGCAACTGGATCCATTGAGGACTTACAAAGTGAAAGAATTTGACATTGCATGGCCTCAAGCTCTGCAATCTAAATGTGCCTTTTGCCAGTTTTGTCAGTTGGGGTTCTATTTCAATTTCCAGTTTTCTTTGACTCCCCTACTCGCAGAACTCATCTCATATAAGCAAACCAGACAGCACACCCCCCTTCTCTTTCAAAAATCCGAATTCTAGCTTTGCTTGGCTCTCCCTTTCAGCCTTATAAAGCCATCAGCTCCTCCCTTTCTCCCCCACAGCCTCCGAGGTGGTAGCTGCATCCCTGTTACACCTCTGTGTTGAATCAACGTTCAAGTTCACCTTTTAACACCTGCCAACTCCTTACAGAGGACCTGGGTTTGATCCCTAGCACCTACATGGTGACTTACAACTACCTGTGACCATGGTTCCAGAGGATCTGATGCTGTCTTCTGGCCTCCATAAGGTACCCGGCGTGCATACAGTGCACACACATACATGCAGGAAAAACACTCTCACACATAAAATAAAATATATAAATCATAAAAAAATGTGCAGTTTCCATACGACCCACTAATTTCATTTATAAGCATATAACCAAGAGAAATAAAAACATATGCCCCAAGACCTATTCATGAAGGCTTGCAGCAGTAATTCACTAAAAGTAGAGCAACATAGACACCCATTGGTTAATGAAAGATGAATGAAACAAACTCTAGCCATACAATGCCATGATTTAATAATACACTGGAATAAAGTACTGAGATAGATATGTGCAGCAATAGTTGTAAACCTCAAAACATTATGCTAAACGAGAAGTGGCCATATAGCTATGACTCAGTTTGTATACAAGGCTCAGATTAGCAAATCCAAAGAGACAGAATGACGGCTAGGGATTGCCCACTCTCCCAGGATATACAGACGCGGGAAATGCATTGCTCTTGACAACCAGGTTTCATTGGAGAGTAATGAAAAAGGTTCCAAAATTGATCATGGTAATTGATGTCTAACTCTGTGATTACAGAAAAAAAAAAAAAAAAGAAAGAAAGAAGGAAGGAAAGAAAGAAAGAAAGAAAGAAAGAAAGAAAGAAAGAAAGAAAGAACTGTGTAATTTAGAAACAGACACCACGCATAGACACTAAAAGAGTCTAACTGACACACACCCTGCACAGGCTGGTTCTGCATTACTGACCAGGGCTGTGGTGGGAAGTATAGGCCACAACACCTTACCAACTGAGACCAGATTGTGGTAGTTCTCCAGCATGACTTCTTCGTACAAATCCTTCTGACTGGGACTCAGCCATGCCCATTCCTCCTGTGAGAAGTGGATAGCTAAGTCCCCAAATGTCACTGGCGCCTGAAATGAAGGAAAAAGGACAAGTCTGTTCAACCACAAGCTTCACAAATGCTCTCTGCACGGCTGGAGAAAAACAGTGACTACAGGAGACACACCAGGACAGGGGTTCTCAGACCCAAGGAGCGGAGGCACTAGGTAATTTTAATAGCATGTAACCTAATAATGTAATAAGATGCCGGGCAGTGGTGGCGCACGCCTTTAATCCCAGCACTTTGGAGGCAGAGGCAGGCGGATTTCTGACTTGGAGGCCAGCCTGGTCTACAGATTGAGTTCCAGGACAGCCAGGACTACACAGAGAAACCCTGTCTCAAAAACAAAACAAAACAAAAAAACAAACACAAAAACAAAACCCCCAAAAACAACAAACAAACAAACAATGTAATAAGGTAATAAAACTGTTATTAAAGATTACGCTGCTTTAAAAAAAATACAGCAATTTGGACTTACTGGTTTTTATAGTTGAGGCATTTTCTTTTGTCTAAGTACCTAACTATACTGGTTCACTCCGTAATCACCCTTAGTCGTGGTAAGCCATTGCCAAGAGGATCGTAGTAATAGTACAAGTGAGGAAACTAAGACTCAGAGAGGTGAGGTAAAGTATCGCAGTTTACCTAATTACTAAATATGGCGCTGGCACTCAATCGTACAGTCTGGCGCCTTCCAAATTAAAATCCGTCCTTTAATCCGGTTAGCAATGGTTCATCACAACATAGGAAGATGAAGTGTACCGGGTTGGAGATAGTACACATTCATTTGGGTGTGTGCATGTGTAAGGGTATACACGTGCCAAGCAGATGGAGGGCCGAGGTCGACCAGCTGTTCTCCACCTTGTTTGTTGAGACAGGGTCTCCCGCTGAATCTGGAGCTCCAGGGAGCTACCCCTCTCTATCTCCCAGCAGTGGGATTATAGATGGATGTTACTGAACCTGGCCTGTATTTCTTCTTTTTTTCTGACTTTTTGTTTTACATTTATTTACTTATTTATGTGTGTACGTGGCGAGAGGTATGTGCCACGGTGCAAGGTGTATGTCAGAGGACAATTTGGAGGAGAAGTCAGTTCCCTCCTACCACAATGGAAGTCTTGGGAATCAGCCTCAGGTGACCAGGCTTGATGGATGGTGCTGTTATCTGCTGAGCCATCTCACGGGCCGGCACCTGGCTTTTTAAATAGGGATCCTAACTTGATCCTCCTGCTCGAATGGCAAACACTTAGCTGCCATCTTCCCCAGCTCCAGGAAAACTTAACTTATATAGAGTACCTGGGCCTCGCTCTGGGTTGGCTATTGGTATTGCTTCCATGAAAATGGGTGCAGGTTGGGGGGGCGGGGGGAAGGGCACACATACAAAATGCGAAAACAAACCATGCAGGACCATAATGACCGAGGGTTACAGTCACAGCTTACCTTGGATTTTGATTTCCCTCGGGCTGCAGGCATCCTTTCCTCACGCCTTTGATGGTCCACATTCAGAGACTGAGGCAGAGTGCTAGCAGAAAAGAGAGATCACGAAGCTCAACGGCCTTTGGAGTGGTTCTGACGTCCCACGTCCCCCAATCACCTCTTCCAGGCCAAGGCACCTGAAATAAGCCCCACCCCCCACTCCCTTTAGAGGCAGGAAGGGGCAAGAGGAGAATCACGCACCGTTGTGTGTTCCTAAGATGACAGTAGGCTCCTGGCCAGAACACTGGTGAACAAAGTACCGATGCCTGGACGTCCATCTGACGGCGGTTGACGACAGGTGCCAGTCACTGTAATGAGAACCAAAGCAGAAAAGTTCCTGTTTCCATGTACCATTTGTTTGGGTGGGGAAGACAAGTCCACAGGGCACGGAGTGATTTACGGTTAAGAGCAGGGATTTTGTTCGCTACTCCCAGAGCTGTCATACCCAGAGAAGCCGCGTAATAAAAACCACGTGCTGAGCGGGTAGCTCACTTGGTAGAGTGAGATGGCCTAGCATGCACTGAGCCCAGGGTTTCCACATCCAACATAACATAAACTGGGCGTGGTGGCACATGCATACCCTAAGAGGTAAAGCAAGGACCAGTATAGGGGACCAGAGAGTGACGCAGGGGGTGGGAAAGGCCTCTCATAGGAGGCAGCAGCAAGCTGAAGTCTGAATGGGAGCCTCAGGGTACAGGGAAGACAATTTTCCCAGGTGCAGCCAAGACCCTGTGCTAAGCACAGGCTTGATGTGTAGAGATAGAAGAGGGCTGTGTGCAGCCAGGAGTGGGAGGGGCTGGGGGGGATGGAACATGCCCTTAATCCCAGCTAGGGCTATACTGAGAGACCTCCCTCCCACCTAGACGTCCTATTCCACTGCCCCCACCCCCCCCCCCCCCCCCCCCCCTTTGGCAAAAAAAAAAAAAGTCTATGTGCTGAGACAGTGAGGTAAGGAAGGTTGGTGGAGCCAGATCAGGAAGGCGACGGTGAGCAGTTTCTGTGACATTACTAGGGGAAAGGTGAGAGGAACTGAGCAGGAGAGAGATAATTCAGGCTTTCTACTTAACAAATTTTGGAGGTGGCTACAGGTCATAAAAACAGCTTTGGTGACCCTGGAGAAAGCAAGCTGTGTAGTCATTAGGAAGCTATACCAAAAATGTGGGCAAAATGTGGCCAGTAGGGACAAAGGAAACCTCTTTACCCATGTGTCCACAAGAGTCTCCATCCTGAATTTAAGAAGCAGCGCCTGGCCACACCTGTTTGTTTGTTTGTTTGTTTGTTTTTTGTTTGTTTGTTTGTTTTTAGAATCTCACTGTGTAGCTCTGTCCCGGAAATCTATTTGTAAACCAGGCTAGACTTGAATTCACAGAGATCCACCTTCCACTGTCTCCCAGGTGCTATTGTGTGCTAGCATTAAAGGTGGCTGGCCAGGCGCCCTTTGTGTCCACTCCCCACAACCTCTCTACTGAAGTCCTCAAGCTACCTTGATAAGGAAGACATCCAACAGGTTCCACAGGTCAGGGGAGGATGCACCTTTCCCTCAGGACCATATTTGGGCAGACACCAAGAAGCCAGATGCTTGCCTAGAGGTAAAAGGAGTGTGTGTGTGTGTGTGTGTGTGTGTGTGTGTGTATGGTGGGGGGTGCATCACTCCTCAAACCAGAATCTCTGCTAGAGGTGAAAGATGGCCAAATTCCAAATGCAGACACACAAACTCCTTTGGAATTCATCACTACAATCCTACCTGTACACAGGCCAACAACACAATACTAAACCTCCACTCTCGGCACTACAACAAAGGCCAGACCCTACACTGCACACAGGATGTCCCAGGCATTATACAAGGCATTTCACCTGTATAATTTCATATTCCATTTAGCCTTTCCATCAACACTCTGATGAGTGCCATTTATCCCTTTGTACAGAAGGAAAAGACTCATCCTTAACAGGTTCAGTTTCCCAGAGTAAGGCCATCACATCTCCTCCTCTAGAGGAGCCCGTTGCCACGGTAACAAATGAGATGAAGCACAGTCAATCACACACTGGCACACACTCACAAAGCCATTGTCATCTGGTGGCTCACACTATCTCTAGACTTTGATAAACAACTTCATCAGCCTCTCTCTCTCTCTCTCTCTCTCTCTCTCTCTCTCTCTCACACACACACACACACACACAGAGACACTTTCACACCTGCACAGCTAGGGTCAATAGAGATGCTCAGAACTGTGTGCCCACACCCTCGGCCTCCTCCAGCCTGCAGTGGCTTCCTTTTCCCACTACGACACTAATCAGTTCCTGTACAGTCACCTATTCCTGGGCCCCACGAGCCGAGTGGCCCCAGACTACGATAAATAGCTCCATCAGTCTGTCACACTCACACACAAGTACAACCGAGATGCTCAGAACTCTGTTTCTATATCCACTAGCGGCCCCGTCCCGTAGTGTCTTCCTTTACACGCGTCACACTGGTCACATCACGCAGTTGGTGGTATTCGCACCTGTTTCTTGGGGCTCACAGGCCTAGTTAGTCTCTGTCTCTTTCTCTCTCTCCCTCCATTTCTCTTCTCTCTCGCACACACATGGGAGTCGCCTGAAGGATTCTCATACTGTGTCCACGCCACAACAATACACGCCAAGCGTACACAAAGCTTCAGGATTCACCAGACCCCTCACCTGTCTCCCTGCTGCGTCCTCACAGCTGCCACAGAACTGCCAGAGACAGAGTCCCCGCGCCTGCGCACTAGCCTCCCGGATCCACAGGGATCCCTGCTGGGCCTCTCCCCCCCCCCAACCCTCCCACCCCCGCCTCTCGATCGAGACGTCGGCCAGTGCGGCCCCGCCCCTAGGGCTTCCCCGGGAGCGCAGAGCCACGCCCCCTGACGCGCAACCCGACTAGGCTCTGGCAGAACCCCGGAGACAGCGTGAAGCCACGCCCTTATCTAATTTGCATAGCGAGCAGAGAGGCCGGCTGCTCTGCGGTCCCTGTGTGCACTCCTACGCTAAGCGCTTTTCTAAGGGGTTCCGCCAAGCTCCGTGTCTCTGCAGCAAGCCTCCATCCGGGGGTGCGTCTAGCGTTCCACATCTCGGGCTCACTGGGCTTCCACGCGCCTCACGCCGTGCGCGACAGTGAGCTAGTGCTACCAGCCTCCGGCTTTGGCAAGGGACTGAGAATGTCCACGCCCGGAATCTGAAGGAAGGGCGTTTCCCCCACCACGTTGTCTGCTGTCTGGAGACCTTGTGACCCTGAGGGAGTAGGACAGATTTTCCTCTGTGGCTCTTCCGAAAGCCACAGGGGAAATGATGGACAGGTGAGAAGGAAGAAGAGCATCCCATCTTGGAGTCTGATGGAAGACTCTCCACAGCACAATTCAACACTGCTTATTAAGGCCTTACTTCCTCCCAAGCTATAAACCTAAAATTTTCTAGGAATTTCAGTAGAAATCCCACTTAAAGGGGAAAGGCCTGTCTTAAACCTCTTGAGCAACCCTAATGATTTCTGGTTCTACGTTATCAAATTATAACTCCAAGCTACTTCCGGGGCCACCTACTTCTCACCAAGGAGAAAGGGGGTGGGGATAATATTTAAGGAAACTCTAGGCTCAATGAAGGACAGGAATGGCTCGGGTTGCACAGCAATCACCAGATAAGGGTAGACTCGACACCAGACTGTGTTACGGCATCCCTTAGCAAGAACACAATCACTGGTGTGTGCACAAGTGAAATCCTGTCAGCTGCACAATTCAGTATATCTAACCTCTATATAAACATAAGTGCCTAGAGAAATTCAGTCAAGACAATGATGAACGTCAGCCGTGACACCTGAATGGTCTTTGTGTGAGGAACACTGTTCTTAAAGACCCTATAGCTCTCCCAACAGCACTACTGAGCAAATACTGCAATTTTATTTCACCGATGGGAAAACCGAGGTTCCAAGCACGGCTCCAAGTGCAGCTCAGATTCTCACAAGTCTTTTGAAATCTCCATCTCTCCAGGAGAAACTATGACGTTACCAACAAAAGAGGCAGGACTTTCGTTATCTTGGAGAGCAGAAAGGGAGAGACTAAAGGCTGCATTCACTTCCCAGTGAATGAAAAACATAAAATAAAAAGGAAGCCACATGACTGTCTCTAGTTATGGTAGAGGAGAAGGTTTATTGTAGATAAGTGGAAGACAAAGTCAGGGACGTCTGAGAGAGTCCAAAGTGAGCATGACCATAAGCCATATGAGGAGAGGGAGGAGGGGAGAGAGGAGGGCTAGACCAAGAGGCCGGGAGGCTAAAGAGAGTAGGTGAAAGGACCAGGTAACCAGGTATTGTATTGTATAGGGAAGGACAGCTGGGGGAAGGGCAGCCTAACCACTGGGCTGGAGAAGTTTAGGGTAGAGGGCAGAGTATGTCTGCCAGGAGTGCCCTGTAATAGGTACAGACTGAGAAATGCTGGGGGACCCGGGGGGTTTTCTATAATATTTTTTTTTTTTTTTCCGACAGGATTTCTCTGTATAGCCCTAGCGTACTGGAACTCACTCTGTAGACCAGGCTGGCCTCAAACTCAGAACTCTGCCTGCCTCGGCCTCCCAAGTGCTGGGATTAAAGGAATGTGCCACCACTGCCCAGCTACCCTTTTAATATCTTAAGTAGACACTTTTGTCCCAGGTTTGAGACTTAACACCCAGGAGATCTCTTGGGACCTCGGGAACGTGCCTAACACGCCTTGCGGGCTCAGACTACCCTCTCCTGTCATACTTGCAACTGGCCAGTTGACCCAGAGGAAATGAGGAGAGGGCACGCCTCAGTATGCTTATGCCACCCTGAAATGTGTCCTTTTCCCTACTGGGAACGGGAGGATACAAAGCTGAGGAAGGGATTTAGAGAGAAGAGCAGCCACGAGGCAAACAGAAAAAAATTGTATGGAAAAGGCCATAAAGAAACTTAGAACTTGGGGCTAAAGAGATGGCTCAGAGGTTAAGAGCACTGACTGCTCTTCCAGAGGTCCTGAGTTCAATTCCCAGCAACCACATGGTGGCTCACAACCATCTGTAATGGGAACCGATGCCCTCTGACAGTGTACTTATATAAATAAATAAATAATAAAAAACCTTAGAACTTGTACATACATATACATATATAAACACATATATTCATATATATTTATTAAAATGAAGAAGTGAAGAAAGAGAAAGAAAGCGAACAAATAGGCTTCTCCGCCAGAATCCTGCTTTCTCAAGACACACAGTCTTTCTCCCAACACCCAACCGACTGTCTAGCGTTTCTCTGTCTCCAAGGCAACACAACTTGTAGGCTTGAAGTGGCGCAGCGACTTCTGGGTATTGTAGTGTCAAAGTAGCAGAGAGGCATGAGGTGCGCTTGTCAATAAAACGGAGTTTATTAGCAGAAATGTCTGAACCAAGGAATGGTTTGGGAGACGGAAAACACTTTGCAGCTATTCTTAGGGTGTTAACATTTTGTTAGGAAAGAGGGAGAAGAAAAGACAGGGCGCGAAGGTTTGTGGGAATTGTAGTTTTGCATTCTGTGGCTGTCTGGTGACGGAAATCATGAGACTGCCGCCTCCTGGCAGATGTGAAGACAGCAGGCCCTGCACTTACCCTGATTCCCAAAGATAAAGTAGTGCATAGAACCGGTATATAGCCTTGAACCTTATTCTATTTTTTTAAAAGATGGTTTTATTTTATATGTGTGATTTGCCTTCCCGAATTTAAGTATGCCATATGTGTGCAGTATCAGCAGAGACCAGAAGAGGGCGGCAGATCCTCTATAACTAGAGTTACTGACAGTTGTGAGCTATTGTGTGAATGCTGGAAACTGAACTTGGCTCTTTTGCAAGAGGAGCCCTGTTTTTAACTGCTGAGCCATCCTCTTGTGTTTTTGTTTTGAGATAAATTTTCATGTATTCCGGGTTGGCTTGAAACTCAATCTGTAGTCAAAAATGGCTCTCAAACTCCTGAGTCTCTGTATCCACTGTTTAATAGAGGTGCAGGAATATGGGTCCATTTTCTCTGCCAATTAAAGTATTAAAAGACAAGAGATATGCAGAGTAGTGGTGGCACTTGCCTTTAATCTCACTACTCGGGAGGCAGAGGCAGGTGGATCTCTGTGAGTTCAAGGCCAGCCTGTTCTACACGTGAGTCCAGGACAGCTAGGGATACACAGAGAAACCCTGTCTTATTCTATTTTTTAAAAGATAGTTTTATTTTATATGTGTGATTTGCCTTCCCGAATTTAAGTATACCATATGTGTGCAGTATCAGCACACATATGGGGGGGCAGGAGGGGGCAGGAAAAGGTGTTACCAGAAATCATGAGGAGTCCCAGCAGAGCCATCACATGACTGGAGAAATCAGAGTTCATCTTGGGTTTCTTATTCTCGTTAATAACATAAGTTAAGAAGGGTCACAGACACTCAGGAGCAAAAACCTGACACAGGCAGAAGCTTTAGGACCAACAAAAGCCATCCTGCTGCCATACTGGAGAGAGAAGCTTTAGACAAAGAGTAAGGAAGCCCAATATGTCAGGGAGTTTTAAAGCACACTTAGGTTTTGGCCAACATCTGTATGCAAAGGGAGACAGACAGGGCTTTCTGCTCTTGGATTTTTGCTTGAGGGTCAGCAAGATGGCTTAGTGGTTAAAGATGCTCTCTGCTAAGCTGATGGCCTCAATACACACAGAATCACACGGTACTCATTGACTACACACTGAATCAAAATGTAACAAGTTTTTTTTTATTTGAAAATTATAGATGATTCCTAGCACCCCACCACCCTGTGTTATTTGCTGTTTTGTGAGTGTAAGAAACAAACATTTAGCTATTAATTAGCATACAGCAAAGAAAGGTTGAAAATGGCCCAGAAGAGAAGGTGTTGGGAAACCCCTGCAAAGGCTCACTTGGCTGCTCTACTGGCTATTATCACACTGCACGGTCCTCAGACAGGGCCTCTGGACACACTTATTACTCTACTAGTTGACAGGCCAGAGTCCGAAGAGCTTCCTTAGGAGGTGGACTGCTCAGGAGACAAGAGGGCTTATGAGGCTGAGTGAAATGTAGTGGCTTCAGCTTCACTAGAAAGAACAGCAGGGGTCGTCTCTAAGGAGGAGGAGAAAGGAGGAAAGTCACGGTCGGACACTTATTTGCATCTTCATATGTCCTCAGACTCCTTGTCTCATAGCACAGGACTTTACTCGAGGCCTGCATCATCTGGGACCTGGCTCCTCGTGGTCATGGTCCCCCCACTTAGTTCTTCCTCCCCTAAACTGTCCCACCTGCTGATGTCACTTCCCTCAGACCTCATGAGGATTTGTGGGGATGGGGAGCCATGCAACCAGGGGAGTACGTCTGGAACAAGCATGAAGTTGAGGTGTGTCAAACCCAAGAAATCTCATCTTGAGACTGGCAGGAGTAGAGCCTGCACGCCCTAGCTCAGGTAGCCTGTACGGCTACCTCTGCCACCCTTGAAGTGTTCGTGTGGCCTGGCAGCCAGGTTACAGGTTAAACTTCCTCCATCCTAAGGTAAGTCCAGCATCTGAAATTCCTTTTTATGCAAGTAAGGCATTCCCAGCACCTTGGCCTCAGCCAGTGATCACTCCAGAAGCTTCTACCCACTCCCCAAAGGTTTAGATAGCCACCCCCCCAATTAAATGAGGTATCTCACTAAAGCTGTCTCTCAAAGGCTGTTTCTCATGCACTCACCACTGATTGAGGTTCTGCATTGTACCCATCCACCCTGGCTAAGATTTCCCTCCCTCCAGTCCAGCTCCTTAGGCAATGAGCCTGGATACCGATGGGAAAAGCAAACATGGTACAGCAGGGGTTGGCTCCCAGGCTGGCCTCGAACACAGAGATCTGCCTGTGTCTGCCTCCCGTGTGCTAGGACTAAAGGCATGTACCACCAGCACTCATATTTTTAAAGATTTACTTTTATTTTATGTGCATATTTGTCCGTTTGTATGTATGTATGTATGTGCGCCACATGCATGCAGTGTCCATGGAGGCCAGAAGAGAGTGTCAGATCTCTTGGAACTGGTGGTGGTGGTGAGCCACTCTGTGAGTGCTGGGGACCAAATTGAGTTCTCTGCAAGAGCAGTTAGTGCTTGCACCTACTGAGCCATCTCTCTGGCCCCTAATTTATTTTTAATTATGTGTGTGTGTATATGTGTGTGTGTGTGTATCTCTGTGTGTGTGTATGTATCTGTGTGTCTGTGTGTATCTGAGAGAAAGAGAGAGAGAGAGAGAGAGAGAGAGAGAGAGAGAGAGAGAGAGAGAGA
>NW_021604774.1:44704-53706 GCF_004785775.1 Grammomys surdaster | reverse complement strand
AGAGAGAGAGAGAGAGAGAGAGAGAGAGAGAGAGAGAGAGAGAGAGAAACGGTATGCCATGTGAATGCAGATCCCCTTGGAAGGTCCCCTTGCAGTCCAGAAAAAGGCACCTGGTCTCCTGTGGCTAGAGTTACAGGTTGTACAAGTCCTATAATGTGGGTGCTAATAATTTAATTTGGGTCCCCTGCAAAAGAAGCACATGTTTTTAACCTGTGAACTATCTCCCTAGCTGTCTTATTTAATAATAATCTCACTTAGAATTATATTTTATTTTATAGATTGTGCTGGGGAGGGGAACACACATGTCTCCCACAGTAAAGGAGAATGAACTCGGGACTCCCCATGCAATTCTATGATTCTGACTTTGAGCCTACAAACCCTACCTTGGACATTAGGATGTAGAGAGACTATCTTGTGTGTTGTATGGATGCATCACCTGTCAGTCAAAAAGCCTATGGCCTATGGCTTAGGCAGGAAATAGAAGGTGGGACATCCAGGAGAGAAAAAGGATTCTGGTATAGAACCAAGCAAGAGATTCTCTGGGAAGATGTGAGGAGATTAGCACAGGTAGCCAGCCACATGGCAGAATGTGGGTTAGATTAAATGGGATATCTTCAGTTATATCTCGTCAGAGAAGAGGCCAGCTACATGTCCAAGGTATTTGTAAATATATTTTGAGTCTGAGTCTTATTTCTGGGAGCACAGGTCTGGAAGGAAGAACCAGGGCCTGACTGTAAAATGATTTATTTAAAACCAAGCTCCTGAATCCAGTGACAGCAGGTAAACCTGCTTTGCTGCCAAGACTGAAAACTAAGTTCTGTCCTTGGAACGTGTATGGTAGAAGGAAAGAACTGACTCCAGCAAGTTGTCCCCTAACCATTTGTGTGCCATGGTACAAGTACACAGACACATGGCACACACACCCACATAATAGTAATAACACAATGTAATTAAAGACATTTAAAGGTTCCTGGACAGCCAGGGCTACACAGAGAAATCCTGTCGCAAAAAACAAACAAACAAGAGGTTTAAAGCTGACCTCCCTGACCCACTGGCAAAAGGTGAAATACCCTTCCCTGCCATGTCATACCTCAAATCCAGGTCCGGGTTACAATAGTGGCAGTAACACTGGAGAGGACAACAACAATGAAGGCACGGATGTGGAACAAAGAAAAACAAAATAAAAAATAAAAATCAAACAACACATGGGATTTACTTCCTGGGTTCCCCTGTCTCCCTCAGCCCTCAATCTCAATCCATGAGCAGCGTTCCTGCTAAGAGTCTAGCCTGTGGGTCAGATCCCTTTGGGAGTTGACAACTCTTTCACAGGGGTCACCTAAGACCACTGGAAAACATAGATGTTTATATTACAATTCATAACAGTAGTAAAATGAGTTATGAAATAGCAACAAAAATAATTTTGTGGTTGCAGGTGTCACCACAACATGAGGAACTGTGTTAAAGGGTCACAGCACTAGGAAGGTTGAGACCCACCGGTCTAGCAGACCTAGCAGGATTCTTCTTGTGTCTGCAACTCCCTACAGCTGGCCTGACCATCCTTGTCTCTCTGCTTCCTCTTGTATTCTGCTCCAAATTTACTCCACACTCAGTGCCCAGAGGCTTGATTTCACAACTCAGATGGGCTGGCCATGTGGCTCAGTTGGTACGGTGCTTGCTCAGCATGCATGAAGCCCTGGGTTGATCCCAAGCGCCCCCTAAAGATGTGGCTGTTCACACCCATAGAGCCAGCACTTAGGAGATAGAGGCTGAAAGGAGCTTCATCCTGGTCATCCAAGGTCATCCTAGCCTACGTTAGAGACCCTGTCTCAGAAACCAAACAGAAGAGGTGACTCAGCAGGCAGAGATGTGAAGACTTGGACCTTAAGACTCTCCTGAATATGCAGGGGAGAGAGAGGGAGGAGGATACAAAGTGGCGTTTCACAGGAAACAGAACTCTTGGTGGGGTGTGGCCTGGCTCTCATCCCATCTGTGGAGGTAGTTCAGTAACAAAGGCCACTTGTGCCCAAGCCCAGTAAGAATTCAGTCTCTGAGACTGAAGGAGGCAGTAATGCCAGTAAATCTGAGTAGTAAAACTAATACTGTATTGGATGTACTCACAAGCTTGCTTAGGAAATGCTAAGTAAGTTACACAAAGAATTTAGCTGAAGGAGAGCTGCTTCTGGTATGGCTGAGAGGTAAGTAGTGTGCTTCTCACCAGGCTGGTGCAGAATTTTCATTCCGTATCGTAATTAAAGTTGTTGAGAAACTTTCTATTTCTGTTTATTTGCCAGGACTGTTGGTCAATTAGGCTCCATTCCCATAACAAAAGAGGCAACCTAGACTTAAGAAACAGCAGCCCCACATCAAAGAATATGCATCTGAGAGGCAGCTCAAGGGGACAGCACAAGGTCACAACCATTATAGAATCCCGGTCGGCCTTAAGGCCTCTGTGCTCCTATTAGTAAAACCGTAATTCTACCAGGTGGGTAGGATCACCCTGGGTAACAACCATTTGAAGAAATCAACGCTAGTATACGTAAGACATAATTCTGGCAATATCTTAGCTGTGTACATCTCTCATCTGTCCAAGCAGCCAGAGTCACGGCCTCCAGTCTCCATTTACATTGTTCAAATCGTACCCTGGGGCTGGTACCATGTAAAATGCATACACTCAAGGTGTATATAAGTTAGTAACATCTCTTATCCGTGGCCAGCTCCTCTTTGGGCGTTAGCTAGAGCCGAACATGTGTACTTAGATTTTCCAAGTGTGTAGGTGGTTTCTCACTGAGGAGGCATATCAATTCTAGAACAGTAGAAGGAGAGACCTGGGTTCCGAAAGCTGTCCGATGACAGGCACAAGATTGTGCACAGACGCACGCGCGCACACATGCGCATGAGCGTGCGCTCCGGTGAGACCACTTCGCGGGACAGTCTCCCCCCGCCCACCTCCCCCTTCTGACAGCGCTGTGCAGACTCTCTTCTTCCATGATGCATCCTCCATCTCTCCCTTCGTACCCTGTCCCTCCCTCTCGTCAACCTCTCCCTCCATAGATAGACAGGCTCCCTCCTCACCCAGTCTCCTTTATTGTAGGTCACGAAGAAGAACGTCATCACCATGTAGGCACACCTCAGAAAGTTCCAGCCGCTGCTCCTCACAAGTCCCCTGGCTGTAGTGGTGGCCGGAGAAGGCTTCACTAAAGGCAAATGCTGACAATGATTAATAATACCCAGAAACTCCTTTCCCCTTTGGCACTCCAAACGTGTGCCCCTAGGTGTCTCCTGGGTTGGAAGTTTTATTTATAATTGAGGTTGTGGCCATTTTCTCCCATCTTGGTAATCTCTCAGCTTCCAGGCAAACTGTTTGCTCTTTTGAGAGTCTAACCTGTACTCTGAAAAACAAAACAAGAATAAAAACAAAAACAAACACCCCCCCAAAAAGAATCCCCTAAAAGCAACAACAAAAACCCTGTCAGCAAGCCACCTGTAGCTCTGAGGGAACCTTACTAATTTTCCTCCATTTGTCCTTTGGCTGTTTGATTTGGTTCGGTTTCTTGAAACAGGATCCCACATACCTCCAGCTGGCTTCAAACTTCCTATGTAGCTAAGGATGACCTTTTGATCCTCCTGTCTCACCTCCCAAGGGCTGGGATCGCAGGCATGCAACTTCAATTCCATCTTACTAATTGTTTCTGCCGCTCTCTGTGTGCATTGTACATATGTATGTGTTCTGTGTGTGCATGCACACACACACATGCATGTCAGTTCCTTCATCAGTTCCTCTCCATCTTATTTTTTTATTACATTTTATTTATTCTATCTTTTTTTCCGTTTGGGTTGTTGTTGTTTGTTTTCTGAGACAGAGTCTCTCTCACCAAACCTGGAGCTCACCAATTTGGCTAGGCTGGCTAAACTGAATTCCACAGGACACCTTGCAGGCGTTCTCTCTTTCCTTCATATGGATTTTGGGGATCAAACTCAGGTCATCAAGTTTGTCAGTAAGCACTTCTACCTGCTAAGACATCTTGCCTACACCACAATTTTAATATTCTTTATTTATTTTAAAGACGTATGTGGTGGTTTGAATGAGAATGGCCCCCATAGGCTCATAGGTTTGAATACTTGGCTTCTACAGTCCCTAGAATGTTTGGAAAGGATGGGAGGTGTGGCCTTGTTGGAGAAGGAATCTCACTGAGGGTGGGCTTTAAGGTTTAAAAAGTCCACACCAATCCCAGAGAACAATCCTGTGCTCTCTGTCTCTCTGTGTGTATCTCTTTCTTTGTCCCTGCGTGTCTCTCTCTGTGTGTCTCTGTGTCTGTTTCTCTCTGTGTGTGTCTGTCTTTTTCTGTGTCTCTCTCTGTGTGTCTGTCTCCCCATCTCTCTGTGTCTCTCTGTGTGTCTGTCTGTCTTGTAAATTCTTATCTATGGCTCCAGTGTCATACCTGCCTGCCTGCCATGTTACACCTGTCTGTCACTGTGCTTCGCACCATAACGGTCATGGACTCATCCTCTGAAACCGTAAGGAAACCAACCAATTAAATGCTTTCTTTTATAAGTTGCCTTGGTGGTGGTATCTCATCACAGCAACAGGAAAAGTGACTAAGACAATGAATTTCATTGTGTGGGCGTGCATGGTCTCTGCACAAGTGTGTGCGTGCCACACATGCGGTGGTCACAGGGCAACTTTGTAGAGTCAGGTTTGTTCCCCCACTTTTACATAGGTTCCGACTGAACCATTCCAAAACCACTTTTAACCATGGAACTGTCTAGTGGGCCCCAGTTTCCTTTCTATCAGGTGGCTGTGGGGTTCTCAGAACCTCCTAAAACATGGTGCTTGGTGGTTCTTTTAAACAACATACAAATCCCAGGAGTTGGTTCTCTTCCTCCACTGGGGATTAAGTTCATGCCCTCAGGCTTGGAGGGAAGAATCTTCACCTTCTCAGCCTTCTCTCCAACCCAGGAACTCAACTCTAAGTTGCAGCTGCATATTCTTAGTTCTAGAACTGTAATGCTTGTTATAAATTATAGTTCCTAGAGACATTACTAACAGCTCTAGGGTTTTTTGTTTGTTAAAAAACAAAAACATGTTTTTGAGACAAGGTCTTATGGAGCCTAGTGGCCTCCAACTGCCTACATAGCCTAGGCTAGCCTTGATCTTTTCTCTACCTCCTAAATCAGCAGTTTTCAATCTGTGGGGTCATGACCCCAGGGTCGAACGACCCTTTTGCAGGAATCATCAGAGACCCTCAGAAAACACAGATTCCTAACACTAGGAAAGTTATAGTTATAGAGTGGCAATGAAAACAATTTTATGGTTGGGGAATCTCCACAACATGAGGAACTATATTAAAGTGTTCCAGCATTAGGAAGGTTGAGAGTCACCGTTCTAAGTGCTGCATTCCCAGTGGTTTGTTGTTATTGTTGCTGTTCATTTTTGTTTTATCTTGTTTTTGAGATCGAGTCTCACTATCCTAAGCTGGCCTTGAATTGGCTACTCAGTCCAATCCAGCCTGTAACCTGAGATTCCCCTACCTCTGTGTCCATGCTGGCTTCTGATAACGACACCTGGCAGTCTTACCTACCTTTCCTGATGTTATTTCTCTGTTTTGTGTTTTGAACAGGGGTCTCACGAAATCAAAACAAGCCTTGGACCTTCATCAGATGCCCATGTTGCCCTTGAACTTCTGATCTTCCTGAGTGCTAGGGTTACAGGTGTGAGGCACCGTTCCCATTGCGCATGGCCCTAGGGACCAGACCCTGGTCTTTGTGCTTCCTAGGCATGCACTCTGCCAGTCGCACTGGGCATCTTAATCCAAGATCCTTTAACAGGAGTGAACCACCATCACTGGCAGGCTTGTTTCCTTCTCAGTTTCCAGCCACATGTGCCTGCCACGCAACTTAACCCAGGCATTTCCAGAAGTGAGGATGGGGGAGTCTAGAGGTCGGCGGAAGCAGAATGCCACTTCTTACCTCAGTGTGCCAGGCACCTTGGCTCAGAGGAGCCGAGTGGAAGGGAGAGGGTGGCTGGGGCCCATGGCTGCACCCAGAAGCCTCAGGTGCGCTGACACATCTGTCTGACTTTTTCTCCGATACTACATTTTACCTCACTCAGAGAGGAGGTGCTAACGGCATGCCCACACCTCAGGAGGGATTGAGTACACACCCACCTTCTTCTTTGCAGTCACTTGTTTCTTCTAAGGAGGAAAAACATGGAGAGAGTAGAGGAGGGGAGGAAAGAGAGAAAGAAGGAGAAAAGGTGAAAGGGAAGAAAAATAAAGGAAAATTAGGGAATGGGTGGAAATCCAGCTGCAAATGGTGCTTCTGGGCCACATTGGTGAAAGGGGGACTTTCATCTGTTTAATGTCACTTGACTCAGGCTCTCTACTGTCACTTGGCTATTCCTCTTTGTGAAGTGTCTTCTGCTCTCCTTGCCCCATAGGACAACACTGTTCTTCAGAGTCTGAGCCTGCTTCTTGACCACCTCATTCTCCTCTCATCAGAATACCAGCTGTATTAGTTTGTCTGGTTTTGTTTTTAAGATTACATTTCTTTATTTGGTGTATGTGTGTGGCGTGTGTGTGAGTGTGTGTGTGTTGGTATGTGTGTGTACGGTGGGGTGTGTTTGTGTATGGGTAATGGTGGTGGTAGTCAGGGGGTATTTGTGTGTATGTGTGGTGTATGTGTGTGTGTGTGTGTGTGTGTGTTGTGTATGTGTGTTGTATATGGTGTGTGGTGGTGGGGTATGTGTGTATGTGTGTGTATGTGTAGTAGTGGTGTGTGTGTGTGGTGTATGTGTGTCATGGATTTGTATGCCAGAGTACACATGGAGGTCAGAGCATGACTAATGATAGTCCATCCATTCCCGACACTACTTGCAGCCCAGGGATTAAACCCAGATCATCAGCCTTGGCAAGAAGTGCGTTTTTCTCACTGAGCCATTTCTCCAGCTGTTTGTTTGTTTGTGACAGGGTCTCAAGTAGTTCAGGCTGCCCTTGAACTTCTGATCCTTCTGTGACGACTCCGGAGTACTGGCACTGCAGGTCTGTACCACCTCACTCAGCTTGTCAGCTGCACCTGGTACACACTGGATCTATCCTATTCCCCTTCTCTCTCAACATCTAGAAGACGACTCGGCACAGCGAGTGGAACGTGAAGTTGTCTGTTGCTTGAATGTATGATGTCATGTGGTTGTGCTGCTAATGATGGTAGAGTTGAGGTATGTGGGGTTCGGTGACGTCTCTTCCAACCCGAAAAGCTAATACCTCTGTATATCCCAAACCAACCAGAAATGATGAAGCCACCAACTCACCGCTTAGCACTTGGAGGCTCAGTAGACCTAAGACGATAGAGAAAAACAAGTAGAATCACAAAGGAAGCCAGACAGAACCCAGGTCAGCAGGGCTCACAGGCTCACCCCAAACCTGTCTCCTAATGAGCTCTGTGAAATTCTGGCCCACTTGCCTGCATGCATGTATGCCTATGTATGCCTGTCTCCTTGCTTACTCCTCCCTCCCTCCCTCCCTCCCTCCCTCTCTTTCTTTTGATAGAGGAGAAACTGGGAATAATACCTTCATGTTACAGAGGATCTACTAAACTTGCTTATGAAATATTAAACACACAAAGGAGAATTAGTTAAAGGAGCTCTCTGATTCGCTTATCGAGAGGAGGGCGATTTTGTCAGGCTGCAACAGGACAACCTTGGGTGACAAACGCATGGTAAAGCAGCCCTCATCTGTCTCAGGGTAAAACCGACAATATTTTATTCTGTAACTCCCTGCATCTGTCCAAAGAATCAGAGCTTGGCTTTTCTGTCTCTGTAAAACATGTTTAATTGTTCAAAATGTAACCTGGTCCGTGAAACTATAGAAGACAGGATGTTCTGTTCAGAGCTGGTTCCCTTCTGTGCATTAGCCAGAACTACTCAGGCTCATTAAAGAGTTTTCCCTTATTAAATTCTAAGTGGTATAGCAATTTCTCACTGGGAAGACTTCCCAAGTCTATAGTCTTTAACACATTCTATTTGGGTCTCACTGAGGTTCTGGCTGACCTGGAACTTGCTATGTATCCCAGACTGGCCTCAAACTCACAGAGCTCTCCCTTCCTTTGCCTCTGAGATTAAAGGTGTGTATTATTATGTCCAGTCCTGCCCCATCTCTTATCACCAGTGCCGTCACCATCATCATGATGTGTGTGTATGTGTTTACCCATGTGATTATGGGCACAAGCATATCATAGCAAGCATTGGAGGTCAGAGGACAAACTTGCAGGAGTCAGTTCTCTCCTTCTACCATGTAGGACCTGGGGATCGAACTTAGGCCGCCAGGCTTAGCAAGAAGAGCCTTTACATGCTGAAGCATCCCGCTACTTTCCCTCTCTCTCTCTCTCTCTCTCTCTCTCTCTCTCTCTCTCTCTCTCTCTCTGTGTGTGTGTGTGTGTGTGTGTGTATGGTGTTTCTGCGATGTATACAGGCATGCATGCATGCAGGCCAGAGGTCAATCCCAGTTGTCATTTTTCAGGGGCTATTCATCTTATTTTTAGAAACAGAGTGTCTAACCATTGGCCTTGAGCTCACCAAGTAGGCTATGCTAGCAGGCCAGTGAGCCCGGAGATCCACCATGCTTCCCTAGCACTGGGGCTATTGGTGTGTACTGCCACTCCCACTGTATATTCTGGTGATTGAAGTCAGGCCCTGGATGTCCAGAGAGCCCTGAGCCCATCGGTGACATGTCTCAGGTCCCTGTCTTCCCATACACTCTGGCACACACGGTGACAGAAAGAAGCTTGTCACACAAGTCCAGGGTCCACACAGAATGAGGTGCTTACCAAGGATCCCTGTGGTCCATCCAGGAGACAGGGGATTTCCATGAGTCCATGAGAGATGAGACCACAGGAGGGAGAAATAAATCACATTAGATGGTGGGAGATGGGGACCAAATGAGCTCAGAACCCAGGACAGCGGGCCTCAGAGCAGGGCTGGAGAGGACCCAGGACAGCGGGCCTCAGAG
>NW_021604774.1:20841-43341 GCF_004785775.1 Grammomys surdaster | reverse complement strand
CCATCCCACCTGGACCATCCTCAGCAGAGGCCCACCCCACACAGGACATGGAAGTATCGTCCAGTCCAGACAGCACAGGCGAGGCTGTGTATGAAGACGCTGGTTCGTCTGTGACCTGTCTGCTTTAAGACACTTTCATCCCTATGCCTGGAATCGCCTGGTCCATTTCTCCTGGGGATTCACCATCCAGAAATCTACAGGGCATCAGAAAAATATCTCCACTCTTCTCTCCTGCCTCCCCTGACCCTCCCCACATCTCCCTCCCTCCCCCCAACCCTCCACCCGAGGCACAGAGGCACAGAGGAAAGCTTGGATCCTGTTTTTTTTTTTTAAAATTTGGTTTTGTTTTCTACCTATAAACACATATAACTCCTGCTGTTTAGGACAATGGGGCAGTTTAAGAATCTGCTCAAATCCTGAGACTCCAGTATACACACAGTCACAGACCCCAGTTTACAGTCCCTGCAAGTGAGTGGACCCTGAAGGCCACCTGGAGTCTCCTCCACTAGTGGGGTAAATTTCTCTAAAACCAGCTTTCTCTCCCCACTCCCTTTCCTCTCTCTTCCCCTTCCCCCCACCTTTTTAAAATTTTGAGCCTTTTTAAAAAAAATTTTTGCGACAGAGCCGTATGTAGCCAGGCTACATAAAATTTGATATGTAACTGAGGCTAGTCTTGAATTGCTAATCCCCCTGTCTCACTCAGCTTTCATAGTGCTGGGATCATGGGCCTGGCTCCCTTCTTCTTGCTTCTCCTTCCAAGAATCTGGAAACATCCAGTTACCCACAAGGAAGGAAGAAAAGACAACTATAAAAACAATTTTCTTTGCTAGGCATGGTGGCCTGTAATCCCAGCACTCAGGAGGCTGAGGCAGGAGGATCAAGAGTTTGAGGTCATCTTTGGTTATATACAGAGTTTAAGGCTAGCCTGGGCTACTTGAAACTTTCCCACCAAACAACAAACACCAAAAGGACGTCAACAATAAAAGGAGAAATGACTTACTTTTCACTGGAAGGCAGATTGGAAGCAGAATCAAGTGTCCATGTGGGAAAGAATGGGTCAGAGAGTAAAATGAATATTAGTTCCTTCTGTCCCTGGTGCCTTCCGCTTTCTTTCATAAACTACTTTTTAAAGTGTGACAGTTGTTCTTGTGTTCTGTTGAACTAACTTAGAGAGGAAACCAGGTGTGCAAGACCCCGGAACTGATAAAGCCAACAGTCTCCTACCGTCTCAGCCTTGCCTTATCTGTGAGCATTAGCAAACTCTAACTTGAACTATTTCCCTTGCACACTTGCACAGGCTGAATGCCCCTAATCCAAAATGGCTCCCTTACAAGATTTTTGAGTGCCAAGGTGATACTTTAATAGTTTCACCTTGACTTGTTTTCATTGCTTTGTTGCTTGTTTGTTTTTAGTTTAGTTTACTTTTCTTATGTGTATATGCCTGTGTAAGCATGTGTGTATGCCCCTCACAAGCCACACAGAGCCATAGGCAATTATAAACTGACTTAAGTGGGTGGCACCTAACTCAGGTCTAGGAAAGCAGAAAGCGTTTGTAACCACTGAGTCACCTCTCTGGCCTCCATTAGTTTTTAATTTTTGAGACAGGGTCCTTTCACTCCACAGACCAAGGCTATCCTTCAACTCTTTCTGGAGGTTCAAATCCAGCCAAGCTCCCACCACCACCACCTCTGTCTCTCAAGTGCCAGGATTAGCACCCCGAGTCAGCACGTCCAGGTTTGGATTTGGATGTTGTTCAGACCAGATTTGGGGGGGTCAAGGAAAGAGTCTGAACTGATAGAGTTGATGTAATGTTCACAATTCTGAAAATGTCTGAAATTTGAAACACTTCCAGCTTCAGGCATTTCAATTAAGGAAAATTCAAGCCGCACTAGACTAGAGAAAAGCAGAAAGGGGCTCAGCTGATCAGAAACATCCAATACACTCATGTTGTACAATCAGGGACTTTGCAATGGACTGAACCAAGTAAACTGATAGGATTGCTGTGACCTGATCATGATTCTGTCTGCATTATTGTCCCTTCATCCTCTGTCCTCCAGTGTACAGTCCCATCTGGACAGAGTTCCCCCTAATGGTTTTCTCTGGGTAACTTGCTAATTACTTGCTCTAACAAACTTTCTTGTTGTGGTACTGGGGATTCAGAATAGATCTTATACATGCCAGGAGAGCACTCTACTGCTGAGTTACACCCCATCCCCTCACTGGGGGATTCTAGGGAGAGGCTCTATCACTGAGCCACGCCCAAACCCCTCACTGGGGGATTCCAGGCAGCTGTTCTACCACAGAGCTATAGCCTCTTTTTACTTTTTATTTTGAGACAGTTGAGTTCACGGGTACCCTGGGCAGCTAAGTAAGAACTCATTTGAAAATAGAAAGTTAAAAGCCAGGCGATAGTGTCACATGCCTTTATTATGCCATCAATCCCAACACTAGGAAGGCAGAGGCAGGTGAATCTCTGTGAGTTCCAAGCCAGCCTGGTCTACAGAACTAGTTCCAGGACAGCCAAGGCTACACAGAGAAACTCTGTCTCAAAAAACAAGAATAAAAACACCCCTTCCCCCCAAAAAACATCCAGAAAATACAAAAAGAAAAAGAAAAGAAAGAAAGAAAATAGGAAGTTAAAAAGTATATCAGTACAGTCCTTGTTGGAATCTCCCAAGGAGGACCAGGGTTTTGATTCAGCGGTAGAGCCACTGGCTACCACACAGGTTCTGAGTTCAGTTCCTGGGTAAATGGGGCAGGGAGAGTTGGGAGTCATAAGATTTCACAGTACTTACTTTCTTCTTCTGACTTGTCTGGAGGGAAGAACGAATGCAGCCATGTTTGACAGGGGTGCAGAGAGAGGGAGAGAGGGAGAAAGTGGGGGTGGGAGAGAGCATGGGGCAGAGGGGGGGGAGGGAGAGAGATTGATTAATAGTTTTGCCATCAGATAAGCATCCCTGACCAGACAGAGACAAGAGATGAGAATGCTATCAGAAAGCACACAACCTAACTCTCTCTCAATTTACAGGATAGGACAGGGACTCGAGTCTACAACCATTCTTTCTAAAATAAATATTTCTGAAGCACTACTGTAGCCTGGGCATCAGCAAGGTTTGGGTAAGACAATATCTACCCCCAGTGAACAGTATCCATGGGTTTTCAGGAGCTTGCAAGGAAGGGGGACCAAACGCCTCGTGAAGTGGGACAGAGGTGGGAATAGTGTTCTGGTTGACCTGCTGGGCATGGCAGGAACTTTTAAAGGGATGCTGGTTGCTGACCTGGAGTGGTTACCAGGGGAGGCATCTTGGAGGAGGATATGATGTTTTGTCTGAAACCTGAAAGATGAGCAGGGATTAGCTGAGTGGAAAGACCTTGGAAAGGGAAAAGAAAAATTATCCCAGACATGGGGAAGAATATGGGTATAGTCCTACAGGAAATAACTCAGCTGTAAAAGGTCTGAGAGACAAGATTATGGCTAGAAGAGGCAAAGATGTGTGGGTACCATTCTAAGACCAAGGAAGACATTGCAGAAGAAACAGGACCTATGTCCAAATCTTGGTTCATTCACCTCTTAGCTGTGTGAGCCTCTTCTGACATTTCCTCATAAAAACAAAACCGGGAACGTTTGGAGAGATGGCTCAGCAGACAAGAGCATTGGCTGCTTTTGCCAGACTGAGGTTCTAATTCCCAGAACCCACGGGGTGGCTCACAGCATTCTGTAACTCCAGCTCCAGGGGATCTGGTGCCCTCGCCTGGCCCCTATGGGTACTGCATCTACATGGTTCACAGACATCCAAGCAGGCCAAACACCCATACACACAAAATAAAAATAAAAAAATTTAAAACAAAAGAAAAGGAAACCGTGAGCTCCAGGTTCACTGAAGAGAGCCTGTCTCAAGAAGAAATAATGTGGAGAGTGATTGAAAAAAATATCCAGCATTGACCTCTGGCCTCCATGGATGCACACACTGACATGCACATCTGCATACATGCACACACACACAACGGACTCAAATTCACGTGGTGCACATCTGCATACATGCACACACACACACAACGGACTCAAATTCACGTGGTGCACATCTGCACATATGCACACACACACAACGGAATCAAATTCACGTGGTGCACATCTGCATACATGCACACACACACAACGGACTCAAATTCACATGGTGTACATTTGTGACCTCATCACTCAGAAGCAGAGGCAGGTGGACTTGGAGTTCAAGACTAGCTTAGGCCTCTCTCTCTCTCTCTCTCTCTCTCTCTCTCTCTCTCTCTCTCATTTGGTTGTTGTTGTTGTTGTTTTTCCAGACAGGGTTTCTCTGTGTAGTCCTGGCTGTCCTGGAACTCGAGTAATAGACCAGAGTGGCCTAACTCAGAGATCTGCCTGCCTCTGGTTCCCAAGCGCTGGAACTAAAGGCGTGCGCCATCACATTTAGGGAGATCTTGCCCCCCACCCCCCACTTGGGCTCAAAAGAATCAAAGTAGAACAACCAACATTCATACAAAGGCTTCCAGAATGAGAAATGCCACTATTAAAACTGGAGCTGTCCTGGACAACACACACAATTGCACATACACACAAGAATATATAATAGCATGACACCATGGCTTCCTCACCAGGCTCCCCGACCCCCACACACTGTAAACTAAATAGACCCTTCCGTTCCTAAGGTCAGGGTAGTCTGTCATACCCATGAGAAAAGTAAGTGATGTAGCCTGGTACTCACTACATAGCCCAAGCTGGCCTCAAACTTAACAGCCTCCTGCTTCGGCCTCCTAAGCGTCGGAGTTACAGATGTGACATGCCAGGTTCAGCTCTCCTTCTACCTTGCAGGTCCTGAGGACTGAACTCAGGTCACCATGCTGAGCAGCAAGCGACTTTTGCCCAGTGAGCCATTTTGCTGCCTGGTTGCTGAACTTTTGTCAGTTGCTACTTTGTCCCTGATGATTCTGACCTTATCCACTCTCAACTCCAAGCTAATTGTGCAGACATTAAGGGACTACTGTTCTAGCATAGTGGTTATACCAGTGCTTCTCAACCTGGGAGTCGAAACCCATTTGAAACAGTAGCAAAATTACAGTTATGAAGTAGCAACAAAATCATTTTTGGTTGAGGGGGCGTCACCACAACATGAGGGTCAAAGTATTAGGAAAGTTGAGAACCTCTGGTTTATATTTACAACTGTATGTATATATATTATATTATTTAGCATTACAGCTAGTGCCCCAGAAGGTCAGGTGAAGGGCTTGGGAGGCTTGGTGGGTAAGGGCTCTGGCTGTGCAAGTGTGGGGATCCAAGCTCTGATCCTATATAAAAAGCTGGCTATGGCCACTGACACCTGTAGTCCCAATACTATGGAGATTTAGTGATAGAAGAAGCCCAGGCACTTGCTGACCAGAGCCAACCAAAAAACCAGTGAGCTCTAGGTTTAGTGAGAGACACTGTTCATGGAAATAAAACTGAAAGAAATAGAACCAGACAGCAACGTCCTCCCCTGGCCTTTGCATGCATACACAAGTGCACACACACGTGGGCACACGCACACATGTATACACACAATTGAAACAGCAATATGGGTCAGCATGTGAAGGTGCCTTCTAGCAAGCCTGAAGATCTTAGTTCTATTCCTAGGACCCACACAATGGAGAGAAGGAACCAGCTGCCACAAGGTATCATCTGACTTCCACATGCATGTCTTGGCACATGTGCTGTTCAGTAGAACTTTTTTTTTTTTTGAAACAGAGTTTCTCTGTATAGCCTAGCTGTCCTGGAACTCACTCTGTAGACCAGGCTGACCTCGAACACAGAGATCCTCCTGCCTCTGCCTCCCGAGTGCTGGGATTAAAGGGGTGCACTGCCACCCAGCATAATTTTTTTTTATTTTAAATTTAGAACCAAGTAAACAAAGCATAAGGCATTCTCTAGCTGCATCACTCCTTGTGAGCTGGAAATGGAGATTCACACTTACCATCCGGGGACAGTCTGCCCATTAACCCTGAGGGAGGAGACAAAACAAAACAAAACAAAACAAAACAAAACAAAACAAAATAAATGATGTCAACACACAACAATTGAAACAGAAAAAACAAATCCAGAGAGAATGGACTTTCCCAGCCAAGTGTGGGGAAAGTGGGGCCTTGATGCCTTAGCTATTGAGGCTGGTGGGAGGAGGGCCATAATAAGCCCAGATTGGTTGTTTTTTTTTTTAAATAGATTTTTGCCCCCAACTATATACAAGAAATCTCAATTTCTTTGTGGTTTTTTTGTTCACAGCAGTTTCCCTTTCTCTGACTTATATTCCCATTTTCCCTTGGGTGGACCTTTCTGGACTTATTACACTCAAAGAGCAAAGGAGGTCAGGATGTATGCTCCGACCCCAGCCAGTCAACCAATCAGGTATTTCTGTACTTGTGGACATAGACAGAGCCCCAGTCCCCGCTATAGAAGGAACACATAGGTAACTTCACACCAAGTGGGATACTCTAAACCCACATAAAAACCCAAACCTCCTTAGCTGGGGGGCTCCTCAGAGTCTCTCTGCTACTCAATAAATCTGTAACTTCTACCATTAAACCTCCACTGTGTGCCAAGCTGCTTTTCTGTCTTTCCATCCTTTAACTATTGAAGAAAAGGAATCCACCCACCAGGCAGTATCAACAGCACTTAGAGTAGGGGTTCTCAACCTGTGGGTCGCGACCCTTCAGGGATCAGATATCAGGTACTGTACATATCAGACATTTTATTGCAGTTCATAACAGTAGAAAATCACAGTTATGAAACTACTTTATGGTTTGGGGGGGTCACCAGAATATGAGGAACTGTGTTAAAGGGTTGCGGCATAGGAAGTTTGAGAACCACTGATACAGAGTTTCCTTCATAGTCCCAACCCTTTGACCTGGCTCAGTCGTATAAAGCATCATTTGCTTTCAGTGTGATCTGAACACCAAGTCAGTAGACAATTTCATCACTGTACAAACGTCAGAGAATGGATGTCCTCAAACTGAGATGGTTATGCTATCACTATGTGGTGTTAGGGCCTGTGGAGTATATGCAATTCAGCACTGAAGGAGAATGTGATACAGTCCAGGAGCCCACTAGATTCTGAATTAGTTCCATCTTTGGACTTCTATCATCATGCTAAAAGCTTACCAATGTTCTATGTGTATGTGTGCTCAGGTGTATACAGATGTATGTGTGTGCATACTGAGGCCAAAGGTCAACCTTCAATGTTGTTTGAGGAGCCTCTATCTTATAGTTCCTGCCTCCCAAGATTTATTTTCTTTTTTCTTTTTTTTAATTTATTTTATTGGATGTTTTATTTACATTTCATATGTTGTCCCCTTACCCCATCTCCCAACCACCCAGGAACCCCCAATCCCCTCACCCCTCCTCCTTCTTCTCTGTGGATGTAACCTCTATCTACCCCCCCAACTCCCACCTCCCCACCCTCAAAATTCCCACCCCCTGGGGCGTCCAGCCTTCATGAGGTCAAGGTTCTCTTCTTCCACCTAAGCCCAGCAGGGCCCTCCACTCTTATATATTCAGCTAAAGCCCTGGATCCCTCCCTAAGTGCTCCCAGGCTGGTGGTTTAGACCCTGGGAGCTGTGGTTGGTTGGTATTGTTGCTTTCCTCATGGTGCCACAAATCCTTTCAGCTCCTTCAGTCTTCACTCTAACTCCTCCATTGAGAACCCCATGATCAGTTCAATGGCTAGTTGTGAGCATCTGCCTCTGAATATGTCAGACTCTTGCAGACCTCTGAGGAGACATCCATATCAGGCTCTTATCAGCATGCACTTCCTGACTTCCACATCAGCATCTACCTTTGGTGACTGCACATGGGATAGATACTCAGGTGGAGTGGTCTTCAGACGGCCCCTCCTTCAGTTTCTGTCCCTCACTTTGTCTCCATATTTGCTCCCTTGAGTATTTTGTTGTTCCTTCTAAGAAGGACCGAATCACCCCCACTTGGTCTTCCTTCTTTATGAGCTTCATGTGGCCTGTGAGTTGCATCTTGGGCATTTCAAGGTTCTGGACTCCAATAATCAGTGAGTGAATACCATGTGTGTTCTTTTGTGATTGGCTTACCTCACTCAGGATGATAATTTCTAGTTCCATCCATTTACCTAGGAACCTCTCGAATTCATTGTTTTTAATAGCTGAGTAATACTCCATTGTGTAAATATACCACATTTTTTGAATCCATTCCTCAGTTGAAGGACATCTGGGTTCTTTCCAGGTCCTGGCTATTATAAATAAGGCTGCTATGAACATAGTTGAGCATATGTCCTTGTTATATGTTCGAGCATCTTCTGGGGCAGGAAGATCAATGGAATAGCATTGAAGACCCAGAAATGAACCCACACTCCTATGGTCACTTGATCTTTGACAAAGGAGCTAAAACTGTCCAGTGGAAAAAGGACAGCATTTTCAACAAATGGTGCTGGTTCAACTGGAGGACAACATGTAGAAGAATGAAAATTGATCCATTCTTATCTCTTTGTACAAAGCTCAAGTCTAAGTGGATAAAGGACCTCCACATAAAACCAGATTCACTGAAACTAATAGAAGAGAAGGTGGGGAAGACCCTCGAATACTTGGGCACAGGGGAAAAGTTCCTGAACAGAACACCAATGGCATATGCTCTAAGATCAAGAATTAACAAATGGGACTTCTTAAAATTGCAAAGTTTCTGTAAGGCAAAGGACACTGTCAATAGGACAAAACGACAACCAACAAATTTGGAAAAGATCTTTACCAATCCTACATCTGATAGAGGGCTAATATCAATATATATAAAGAACTCAAGAAATTAGACTCCAGACAACTAAATTATCCTATTAAAAAATGAGGTATAGAGCTTAACAAAGAATTTTCAATGGAAGAAACTCGAATGGCCGAGAAGCACCTAAAGAAATGTTCAGCATCCTTAGTCATCAGGGAAATGCAAATCAAAACAACCCTGAGATTCCATCTCACACCAGTCAGAATGGCTAAGATTAAAAACTCAGGTGATAGTAGATGCTGGCAAGGGTGTGGAGAAAGAGGAACACTCCTCCATTGTTGGTGGGACTGCAAGATGGTGCAACCACTTTGGAAATCAGTGTGGCGGTTCCTCAGAAAATTCGACATAGCATTACCTGAGGACCCAGCTATACCACTCCTAGGCATATAAAAGATGCTCGCACATATTTTATTTTTAATTATGAGTACCTGTGTGGGTATGTGTATGTGAGTGTAGTGCCTGAAGACACCAGAAGAGGGCAGCAGATCCCTTGGAACTACAAGCAGTTGTGGGCAGCTGAGCATGGAATTGAACTCGGATCCTTTAAAAGTAGTCGATGTACCTAACCCCTAAGCCAGCTCTCTAGCCCCTGTCCTGTTCTTTGTTTTTAAAAGTGAGGAGTTGCTTGTGCTCAGCACATGCGTGGAGGGCAGAGGATAACTTACTGGAGTTGGTTCTCTCCGTTCACCTTGTATGTCTCTGAGAAAAGTCAGGTCATCAAGCAGCAAACACTTTCTACCTCCTGAGCCGTTCTGTAAACCCCATTTTAAAAATGTGCATGTTGGGGGCTGGAGAGATGGCTCAGGGGTTAAGAGCACTGACTGCTCTGCCAGAGGTCCTGAGTTCAATTCCCAGCAACCACACGGTGGCTCACAACCATCTGTAATGGGATCCTGATGTCCTCTCCTGGTGTTCATGAAGACAGCATACTTGTATACATAAAATAATCTTTTTGTGCATATGTAGCTATTACAAATAAACAATGAACATGTAATGAACACGGTTGAACAAGTGTCCTTGTGGTAGGATGGAGTGTCCTTTGGGTATATGCCCTATATATAGCTGGGTCTTAAGGTAGATTCCCAATAGGGAACTGCCATATTGCAGTTTTATTCATAATAGCTGGAAACTCAAAACCTAGGTGTCCCTCAACTGAAGAATGGATAAAGAAAATGTAGTACATAAACTGTTAATAGTGGACTAATATTTCATTGTGACATTATGAAATTTGCAGGCTAATGGATAGAACTAGAAAAGATCACACTGAGTGAGGTAACCCAGACCCAGAAAGGCAAATGTGGTGTGTACTGACTTATAAACAGTATAGTAAAGAATAACCATGCAATAATCGACAGACCCAGAGAAGCTAAGTAACACGGAGGGCTCAAGGGGGACACATGGATCTTTCTAAGAAGGGGAAATAGGATAGGTTCTTTTGGGTGGACTGGGGGCTAGTAGGGACAGGAGCTAGAGGGATCAAGTGGGAGTAGGATGAAAGAAATGGAAGGAGAGAGGTCATTTGGGGGTTGACATAGTGCAGTGGAAACCCTCTGAAATCCATGAGTGACTCTTTTCCCTGACACTGCATGGATGGCCAGGAACCAAAAGCAAGACAGCCCAAGGACCCAGGATAGAGGCAAGCATGACTGGAAAAAAAAAAGTCAGTGAAATGATTTCTAATGAAACTCTGCTATACTCATAGACCAGTGCCTGGTCCCGTTGTCATCAGAGAGGTGTCATCCAGCAAGTGATGGAAACAGACGCAGAGAGCCACAGCCCAACGTTAGGCAGAGCGAACGTAACCCCAAAAAAGAGGCAGAGGGAGGATTGTAGGAGTCAGAGGGGTTGAGGACACCACAGAACACAGCCCACAGAATCAACTAAGTGGGGCTCAGAGGGGCTCAGAGAGACTGAAGAGGCAGACACGGACTGCATATGGTTCTGATCTAGGTCCACCGCATATTATGGTTGTATAGCTTGGTGTTCTTGTGGGACCCCCAACAGCAGGGGTACGGGTGTCTCGGACTCTTGCCTGCACTCAAGACCCTTTTCCTCCTGTTGGGTTGCTATATCCAGCTGTGATATGAGGTGTGTGCCCAGACTTATTGTATGTTGTTAGGCCATGTTCAATGAATACCCTGCTCTTTAATTTTGTAAAAGGGAAGTAGAGGAGGAGTTGATCTGGGAGAGTGGGGAGGTGGGAGAGGGACTGCGAAGAGTGGGGGGATGAGAAACTCATATAAGATGGAATGTATGAGAGAGAAATAAAAATTTAAAAACTATGCACGTGTTTGAGTGTGTGTGTGTGTGTGTGTGTGTGTAGGTCAAAAGACAACTTTGAGTGCAACCCATAATTTTAGTTTTTTGAGAGAAGATCTCTTTAGCCTGTAGTCCTGGAACTCTATTAGACCAGGCTGACATAAACTCAGAGATGCTGCCTCTGACTCCTGAGTGCTGGGATTAAAGGCATGCATCACTACAGCTGTCTTCCAGCCTACAAATTCCTGCTCCAAGTTTTCCATTGAACTTCTCAGTCCATGACAATGTGATTCATACACTTACCCAAGATTCCTGATGGCATCAGGACCAGGCGAGGTGACATGGAGGTCAAGATTACAGATGAAGCACAGGACGTTGAGTTGGACGGGTCAGGATAGAGACAAAGCCATAATTAGAAAGCCAAAAACAAGATCAGGCTCAGGGGCTGGGAACTTGTTGGAAAATGAAATCTATAATGGGTCGTGAGGCGTGATGGGGAATGGAGACCGAGGTTCCGTGAGATTCCCAGGGGTCCCATCAGATTCGGGGGTGGGGGTTGGGGTGGAGTGGGGGTGGGAGGGGTGTACAGGTTTGGTTTCAGACCTGGGGACAAGGGACTGGAGTGCATATTTTACACATCAAAACAGACCTGTCCTCCAGGTTCTCCCAGCATCCCTCAGTCCCTACCTTGCAAACCCTGCCTAGGCTGCCCTAGAGGCGCAGGCGCTCTCGTGCGCTCTCGCTCCCGCTCCCGCTCCCGCTCCCGCTCCCGCTCCCGCTCCCGCTCTCGCTCGTTTATCTGTGTGTCTGTCTCTTCTCCCCCACCTTCCTCCCTCTCTCCTCCCTCCCCCCTCTCTCGCCTACCCCCTACCCCGACCCCTCCCCTCCCCTGCGAGCTCTTTCTCTTTTCCAGTCCCTTCCTTCTCTCTCCTCATGGAGACTCCCTGGCCTCGGTCCCTGGGGCCAGTGAATTCACTCGAGTGCAGAGTCCCAATAACCATACGTTTAGTATAATCTAATCTGATTTGAATTGGCTCATTTCACCAGCAGAGAAATAACCTATCAGGATTTAATGAGGTGAGAATGGTTGGCAAACAGCTTGTCTGCAGAAGGAGAGGAAAGGCTGCCCCTTGTTGTTTCCAGAACAAGGCTAGTCTCAGCTTGATTTTAGGATCCCTAATCTCTACCTTCTGAGGCTGGAATTACAGGTGGGATACCACGCCCATTGGCATTTATTAAGGGCTTTGGGGATCTTCCCAGCCCACGTAACTTGTCTGGTAAAACTAGATCTAGAATAGATCTAAAGTTTGCTTGCTGACCGAATGGCCTTTTCTTCTGTCACATCCTGAAGCTTGTGTTAGCACTAAGTGAAGAAGGCATTTTTAGGGACTGATTCTTTCCAAGTATCCTTCCACTTTTTTTTTCAGTCAAAATTTTGTGATTAGTTAGATATAGTGGTATATGCCTTTAATCTCAGCACTTAGGGGGCGGAGACAGGTGGATCTCTGTGAGCTCAGGGCCAACCCGATCTATATAGTAAGTTCTAGTTCAGCCAGGCTACCTAGTGAGACTCTTGTCTCAAAACAACAACAACAACAACAAAAAACAAAAACAAACAAACAAAAAACAGAACAAAGATTAAAAAAAGAAAATTTTGTAATTAAAGATGAACATACCAGAAGGATTCCAGTCCATTGTCTTTATGATGAGAACAGAAGGTGTTCAGAGATCGTCTGTCAATCATCTCAAAACATCAGTGGAACGTGCCCAGAAACTTGTCTCTCCACCGTGTTTATGATTTAAAATGGACATGTGCAGATGCGTCTTTGGCTGTCATCTTTAATTTGCCTAACATGACCTTGAGCTAAACATACCCAAAACGTGTCTTCTGTAGTCCCTTCTTTAGATAGGACCTTCAACTAAGCATATGCCTTCCCTTAAGCACTTTCCTATTTTACTATGTGTGGACTCCTTCGGAGGAGGGCATTGCTCTGGAAATCACCACTGTCTTTCCTTGCCTGCTGCGGGTAATAATTCTTTCTTTGCTCCTTTGTTTCTCAGCTGAATTTGCCTTAACGTACTCTCACCAAGATGTAAACCAGTTACATATGGGTTAAGAGGAAAAGAACACTGAATTTGTCAGGGAGAGGGGAAGAACGGCATCTGAATTCTGTCAAAGGAGGTACTCTAGATTCTCCTCCGTCCCTAGATTAGAAGTTTGGCTGCGGACACAGGAGTGAAAATGCTGGTTGAAAATCAGGGTATTATTTCTGAGGGACAGGTAACTCGATCAGATGGGGAAGGAAATAGAGACTCTTACCTTTCAGCACTGTAGGCACACGGGCATCAGGAAAGACAGGATGAGCGGAGACCAATGGAACATTTGTCCAACCAAAGTTGAGAAGGAATATGGAATCAATTAAGTCATCTTTTGTGCATAGTCCCTCAGTGTACTTCAAAGATCCCCAAATAGGCCGCGGAACTAGAATGGGTAGCTTTGACAAAGCCTCTGGTTCCTTCATCTCTTTGAAGATGCATTTATTCTGGAAGCGAGAGCTCCAGGGAATCTAAACCCTCCCTGTTCCGGGAGATTAGCAGAATAAGGTCTACATAAAGATTGTCAACTTTCTGTTCTCAGCTGGAGGCCAAGATGGTTACTTCTCAGAAAAGAAGAAAGCACATCTGACCTGCTGCTTACCAGAAAATACACAGTCCAGCCTGGCTATAAAGTGGAGCTCCCAACCAGTTAGCTCATTGTGATCCTACTGACATTAATATCAAACTATAGTCCTGGGAACCAACAAAGGCTCTTTCTTCCTCTCTTGCAAGCATCTTTCCTACCGGATCTGAGAGGGTGGCTGGCTTTGAAACCTATCCCCACCCCCTGACCTTTAGATCTAGGTCAAGTGGCCCCATTCAAGTTGAGTATTCTGAGTCGGCTCCAGCCGAACATGACGGTCAGGTGTTTGCCCCTCTTTTTTTATCTCCCTGAGTTAGCCCTTCCACCCTCCACCCTTCTTTAAACAGAGAGGGATTGTGACTTACTTTTGACTGGAAGAGCAGTGGAAACCAGGAGCCATTGAATCAGCCAGGAAAACAGAGACAAAGAGTAGGATCAGTACAAATGCAAATTACCTCAGTCTCCCCCTCCCCCCACACACACACCCACTACCACCTTGTATTCTTTGTTCCTTCTGGGAATAGTTACACCCCTTTGTTATGTAGGGAGGAGCTTTGCCCGCTTGAATGTCTGTGAACCATGTGGATGTAGTACCCATAGGGGCCAGAAGAGGGCACCAGATCCCCTGGAGCTGGAGTTACAGAATGTTGTGAGCCACTCTGTGGGTACTGGGAATTAGAACTTCAGTCTGGCAAAAGCAGCCAATGCTCTTGTCTGTTGAGCCATCTCTCCAAACGTTCCAGTGGTAGCACTGATTGCCCAGTGTCTCGAACTTTCTGTGATGATTTGAATAAGAATGGTCCTGGGGGCTGAATTCAGGCCCTCAGGTTTGGTGGTAAGTGCCTCAGCCCACTGACTCTTCACACTGGGTCCAGAACTGAGCTTATGAATCTCCTCTCAAAAGAGTCAGAGAAAGGCTGGCTCAGTGTGGGACTTGGAGCTTTTGCCACCTGGATTTGACAATGTAATTGCGTGACACCTTTGAAGTGCTCAAGGCATGCTAGGTACTGAATTTCCATTGGTTCCCTCTCTCTGCTTTCAAAATGATAGCATTATCTTACATTTGCACAGAAAAGCTCTTTCCATTTGTCCAATTTAGCTGAGTACTAGGAACTTTCCTAGGCCATAGGAATAAAGACAAGGGCCCCATGCTTTCTGGCCACTCACAATCTCTGAGACCTTTTCCTCTTCCATGTGTCATTGGGGGGAAAAATTCTCAAAATATCAGCCAAGAACCATTGAGTTAACCCTGGGACTTTCGAAGGGATGATGATTGACTGAATTAAGGGACACTCGAGTAGCTGGGAAAGCATGATTTAATCTCTCTGTCTTAGAGTTTTATTGCTGTGAAGAGACACCATGACCATGGCATCTCTTAAGAAAGAAAACATTTAAGTGGGACTAGCTTATAGTTCAGAGGTTTAGTTCATTTTCGTCACAGTGGGAAGCATGGCAGCATCCAGGCAGAAATGGTGCTAGAGGAACCAAGAGTTCTACATCTTGATCTGCAGGAAGCAGGAGACTGGGTGCCACCCTGGGTATAGCATGAACATAGGAGACCTCAAAGCCCGCCCCCACAGTGACACACTTCCTCTGACAAGGCCACACCTCCTAATAGTACCACTCCCTATGAGCTAGGCATTCACACACATGAGTCTGTGGAAGCCAAGCCTATTCAAACCTCCAGAATCTCGTCATTGAATCAGTGGTTCTTGGTGTGTCAGCAGCACCAAGCCCTTCTTCTTCTGCTGAAACAGAAGCTTAAATGATTTAGCATTTGCTTTGAATGATTGTGTGGCCCGGGAGTGTTTGAAGGTCTGTGTGCTGTTCAGCAGGCTGGCAGAGGAAGGGGAAAACCCTGCTTCCTTGCATTTGTAATGTCCTATATTTTCTAACCTTGGATATCAAAACTCCAGGTTCCTCTCCTTTGGAATTCCTAGGCTGACATCAGTGGCTCCATGGGCCCATGGACCTTTACCTTGTACTGTGTGATGGTTTGTATGTGCTTGGGCTAGGGAGTGGCACTATTAGGAGGTGTGGCCTTGTTGGAGTAGATGTGTCACTGTGGGTGTGGGCTTAATACCCTAGTCCTAGCTGCCTGGAAGTGACTTTTCTGGCTGACTTTGGAACAAGAGGTGGAACTCTCAGCTCCTCCAGCCCCACATCGGCCTGGTGGCTGCCATGATCCTGCCTTGATGATAATGGACTGAAACTCTGAACCTGTAAGCCAGCCCCAATTAACTGTTGTCCTTTATAAGACTTGCCATTGTCATAGTGTCTGTTCACAGCAGTAAAACCCTAAGTAAGACAGACTGAGAATTATATCACTGGACTGAGCCACACTACCAACCTCCCAGATTCTCTAGCTTGGGATGGTATGTTATGGGCCTTCCCAGCCTCCACAGTAAATCCCTTCATCCTGTCTATTATTCTATTCTATTCTATTCTATTCTATTCTATTCTATTCTATTCTATTCTATTCTATTCTACTCTATTCTATCCTTCTGTTCTGTTCTATTCTATTTATTCTATATTTTATCATAGCCAGTCCTAGTCCATCCTGTTCATCTTCTATTTCTATTATCTTTCTATTATAACCTATATTTATCCTATTCTGTTATATTTCTTTATTTACCTTGAGTTTGATGCCTGGAACCCATGTAACAGTGGATTCTCACTTTGTAGACAAGGATAGGCTCAAACTCAGAGAGACTCACCTGCCTCTACCTCCTATGTGCTGGGATTAAAGTGCTACCCGGTACTAACTCACCTTTGTTATATTTGCATCATACTTTATTCCTGTTTTTATTCGAGTCTACTTCCATTTCATTATGTTTTATTTATTCTCTCTATTTCTTGTTCTCCAGAGAATTCTGGCTAAAACAGTATTTACACAACATTCCAACTCCTTCTGTTTGAGATTTCATTTTAATTTACTTCAGTCAAATTAACACATCATAACAGACTGGATCCAGTAACAGAGGTGTGAATCCAGCTATTTTCTATTAAACTAGTCTATTTTTTTTTTGAAACAGGGTCTCATGTAGCACAGGCTAGCCTTGTACACACTGTGTAGCTGAGGTTGACCTTGAACTTTCAATTCTCCTGCCTCCACCTGATCTTACAGGCATATTTCACAATGTCTGGCATCTGCTTGCTTTTAAAAATAGTTATTTTCTGATCCTCAAATCAAGATTTTATAGCAGATTGAAGCTCCATCCTTCCCCAGAATTCCCAGAAGTTTCTCCAGACCCAACAGAGTTGAGAGGAGCCGTCTGAGAGAGAGCACAAACATAGGGTGTCGAGAGTTCTTACTTTTCTCTTCCGTTGCAACTGGAGACAAAAGTATCATTCATGTGGATTCCATTGGACCGGGAGGCGGGTGCAGGGAGAGAAGGAGACACGAGACTCAAATCATTACAGTGATCAAGACCACCGCAGCTGTCGTGTCTTTGGAGGGTAGCTGACACACAGTTTCTATCAGAGTTCCTCAGGGTCTTTCATCTGCTCACCCATCTGTCTATCTGTCCATCTTTCCATGTCTATCACCCATCTGCCTATCTATCTATCTATCTATCTATCTATCACCTACCAATCAGTTCTCCACCCACTCCTCTACCCACCCTTACTGTATACCTATCCATCATGCATTGACCCATTCTTCCATCCACCTATTTACCTATCTGCCTACGCATCTATAACTCCATCTACTCATACACCCAAAAATCTACCCAGTGTCCATCTCCATCCACCCATCCATCCATCTATCGGTCTGCCTACTGCCCATCTGTCACTACTTGTCTATCACATCCCTCCATCAACCAACCCAGCCAGCCAACATTCACTTGGTTCAACCTGGCCTATGCTTAGGGCTTAGGAGACACATAGGAACTGGACTCGATCTATTCTAAAGACATCTGCTCAGCTGACTGGGAAAAGAGTCCCAGGTAGAGGGGTAAACAAAGCATTCCACGTGGTGCTCTTCTGGGACTCGCAGCCTGTGGCTGCCTGGGTCATCACAGGCCCTTCAGCTTTAGCATGTCTACAAGAGAAGCTGTGACGGTCAGCCTCCCACCCATCAGAGATGATCGACGATACAGAGGAAGCTATGAGTTCATATTGATATAAACATTCAAATGGATCAATCTCTTCTTTTTTTTTTTTTTTTTGTTTTTTTTCGAGACAAGGTTTCTCTGTGTAGCCCTGGCTGTCCTGGAACTCACTCTGTAGACCAGGCTGGCCTCGAACTCTCGAACTCAGAAATCCACCTGCCTCTGCCTCCCAAGTGCTGGGATTAAAGGCGTGCGCCACCACCGCCCGGCCAATCTCTTCTTTTTAATTTTGAGTGTTCCTTTTATTTTTAATCATGTGTCTGATGGTACTGGGATATGAGCATGTGAGTGAAGGTGCTTGTTGAAGTCAGAACCATCAGATTGCCCAGGGCCTGGAGATATAGACCATGTGAGCTTCCTGATCTGAGTGCTAGGAGCCAAACCCAGTCCCTCTGCAAACTCAGTATGTGTTCTTAATGACTGAGCCATCTCCCAGGCCCCAGTTCATCTCTAACTTAGGAATTTCAATTAATATGTATAGAAGGGATAAAGAGAATAGAAAATCTCTCTTTTTTTGGTTTGGTTTTTCGAGACAGGGTTTCTCTGTGTAGCCCTGGCTGTCCTGGAACTCACTCTGTAGACCAGGCTAGCCTCAAACTCTAATAATCTCTATTTGATAAATACTACAGTAATCCCTTCTTAAGGACGATCTATAGATGGCTGCTAAACTTCATTGGCCAAAGTGAAAAGAAAAAAAAGTACATGTGTATAGTCTCAGTACCTCCCCCATATACTTATCAGTTACAAGAAGAGAAATAGTAACAGGTCGTGGAGAGACCAGGTAGATACAACCTTAGCCAAGAGATCAAAGACAGCATCTGTCTTAGGGTCATATTGCTGCAACAAAACACCATGACCAAAAAGTTAGTGAGGGAGGAAATAGTTTATTTGGCTTACACCTCCATATCGAAGTCAGGACAAGAAGTCAAACAGGATAGGACCCTGAAAGCAGTTGCTGATGAGGAAGCCATGGAGGAGTCCTACTTACTAGCTTGTTTCCCATGGCTTGCTCAGCCTGCTTTCTTATAGAAACTAGGACTTTCTTATAGAAACAGCCCAGGGGTGGCACCACCCACCATGATAACAAATTGGGAAAATGCCTTACACCTGGATCTCAAGGAGGCATTTCCTTGACAGAAGCTCCTTCCTTTCCAATGATTCTAGCTTGTGTCACGTTGACACACAAACCAGCCAGAATAGCATCATAGGTAAGAGACAAACCATTATCAATAACTTGGCTATAATTCATGAGGGCACAGTGTGACGTCAGTATATTCTTGCCCCTAATGCATAACTTCAATCTAATCATGGGCAAAGTCAGAGAAATTCAACCTAGGAGATGTTCTGAGACTAACTGACCAGACTCATTTAAATGTTTGAAGTTCATGAGAGACAGGAAAAGACTGATGATTCAGAGGGAGAAGAAAAAAAAAGGAAGCAGAGGAAGAGGAGGAGAGGAAGGAGAAGAAGGAGGAGAAGAAGAATAGAAAAGAGAAGAGAGAAGGAAGGGGAGGAAGAGGAGGAGAAGAAGGAGGAGGAGGAGATGCCTTAGTGGGTAAAGCTACTGTCCCCAGCAAAGCCTGATGATTTGAGTTCAGATTCCTGAGATTCACATGGTGGAAGGAGAGACTCAACTCCTAGCCAGTTGTCTTCTGATTGGCACACACACACACACACAGACACACACACACACACAGAGACACACACACAGACACACACAGACACACACACACACCTTTTAAAATAGAAGGAGAAGAGGAAAGAAGGAAGGAGGAGGAGGAAGATGAGGAGGGAACCATATCTTTCATATGACCCCAACACCTGGATACCCTGGTTCCCACACTCTCCATTCTTACTGTCTTAGCTCGCCCTCCATGCCCTCATTCTGTCTGCCGTCTTTCTGCCGCACTGACTGTTCTCAGAGCCTTGAAGGGACTCCGTGTCTTCTAGCCCAACACCTTTTCGCACATAGAGTTCGGTCTGCATGAAGCAGCCTCAAACCCTTTAGGTGCCTAGCTTCTGCTTCTTGTTGAGGTCTTCTCTCAAAAGTCACTTTCCCAGAACAGTGTTACCCAAAGCCCTGCTGTGGTATGATTGTCTGTTTAGCATAAAAATGACATCAAGATAGAGCTATTCCCACCTTTCCCTGACTATTCCCAACATTGTGTACAAATTAAAACTTGAAATCATTGCCGACCTAGTAGGAGGAAGACAGTTTCATGACAAGTCTCAAGTCCTTCTGGTGTAGTCTTTGGCATCTTTACACTGTAAAGGATGGGTATTGACCTCACTGGCACACAGACAGTAGGGCTAGTGAGTCCCAGCACTACACAAATTCGAGCTCTTTCAAGAACACAAAGCAGTCCAGAGGGTTCTATGACTACTGAGGACTAGATGAAGACAAGACCCTCATCAACACATGTGGTGTCTTTCTCTAATGTGGCAAAAAAGTCACTGCTGAGAACCAATTCATCCATCTCTATGGAAGAGCCACCTGTAAGGGACTAAGAAGCCACCAGTGTCTCTAAGAATAGGCTCACTAACACAAGATTCACTAAGCTACCAGTACCTCTGAGGGAAAATCCTCCAACCTGTGACTAATGTAGACACACTAGTACCTCCAAGAGAATGGCCACCAACTAGAAACTCACAAAGCCACCAGTATGTCTAAGAGCAGAACCAACAATCCAGGACTCATGCAACCATCTCTATAAGGGAGAAGAGAGTGGGCTGTCTACACCCAAAGCAAGGAAGAATATGGCAGACTTCAGAATTGCTTGTCGAATCCAGCCTCAGTGACTGCCCCACCCTAAGATACCGTGGGGTGGAAGCCTTACCTTCACGAGGAATGCAGGCCTCTGCCAGGCCCAGGAAAAGGAGGACCACCAGGGACCTCTTCAGAAATGGCTCTAGTCTGCACATGGTAGGGCCTGGATTGGGTATCTGGTGTTCTTCTTCCAGGATCAACGGGACTCTGGTCACTCATGGGTCCCCTGGACTCTCAAGACAAAATTCACTGCCCACACATGCCCTCTAGCTACCTGGAGGCAGCCAGCTGGTGAGACCCACGCCCACATCACCAGCTGCTGGCCCAGCAACTGCCCCTTTCCACTGGCACTTTCTATGTTTTTTAAAGCATTACTCTATGGTAATTATACATTGTACCCACTTGCTTGTGTTCCAGTGTCTCAAATACAACAGCTTGTCTGGTGACATCCAATGAGTTTTATGTTTTAATTTGTGTTTTGTTTTGTTTTTAGCTTTTCTTTTTTTTTCTTTTTTTGTTTTGTTTTGTTTTTTGTTTGTTTGTTTGTTTTTTCGAGACAGGGTTTCTCTGTGTAGCCCTGGCTGTCCTAGAACTCACTCTGTAGACCAGGTTGGCCTCGAACTCAGAAATCCGCCTGCCTCTGCCTCCCAAGTGCTGGGATTAAAGGCGTGCGCCACCACTGCTCAACATTTTTAGCTTTTAAAATCTCTTTTTTCTGAGTATATGTGTGTCTGTATGTCTGTCTCTTTGTGTGTCTGTGTGTGTGTCTCTCTCTTTGTGTGCCTCTGTATCTCTCTGTGTCTTTGTTTCTTTCTCTGTGTGTATGTGTGTCTGTGTGTCTTTATGTATGTGTGTCTGTCTTTCTGTGTGTCTGTGTGTGTGTGTCTCTGTGTCTCTCTGTTTGTGTGCCTCTTTATCTCTCTATGTCTCTATCTCTCTGTCTTTCTCTGTCTCTTTCTCTCTGTGTGTATATTTCTGGGTGCATGTCTCTCTGTGTGTGTGTTTCTCTCTGCATGTATGTCTCTCTGTGTCTCTCTCTGTGTCTCTATTGTGTATCTCTGTGTTTATATATCTCTGTGTCTCTGTCTCTCTGTTTCTTTCTTTCTATGTGTGTATCTGTGTCTCTCTGTGTGTATGTCTCTTTGTGGGTGTCTCTCTGTGTCTCTGTGCATGTGTCTCTGTCTCTCTGTGTCTCTATGTCTCTGTGCATGTGCTTCTGTCTGTCTCTCTGTGTGTGTATCTCTGTGTGCATCTCTGTCTCTTTCTCTCTCTGTGAATGTCTCTGTCTCTTTGTCTCTCTGTTTCTCTGTGTGTGTGTCTCTGTGAGTGTGCATGTATGTACGAGAAAGAGCATGTTCCTGTCCAGGAGCTGGAGTTCCAGGCATTTATAAGCCACCTATCATGGGTTCTGGGAATTGAATTTCAGTCCTCTGCAACAGCAACAAGTGCTCTTAACTATTGAGCCCTTTCTCCAGCCCTTATTGATGTTGTTTAGTTTTTTTCTTATATTTTTATTTTATATGTATGGGTGTCTTGGCTACACGTATGTTTGTTCAACATGCAAATTCAGCACCCTCAGAAGCCAGAAGAGGGTGTCAGACTCCCTGGCATCAGAGTTTGGATGATTGTGAACCACCATATGGGTGCCAGAAATCAAACCCAGGTCCTCTGGAAGAGCAGCCAGTGGTCTTAACCACTGAGCCAACTCTCCAGCCCCTGTTGGGTTGGTAGTTGTTTTTTTGAGATAGAATCTGATTTTGTATTCTGGAATTATAGTCACATGCTACCATACCAAGATCTTTTTTTTCCTCTTCTTTTCTTTCTCCCTTCCTTCCATCCTTCCTTCCTTCCTTCCTTCCTCCCTCCCTCCCTCCCTCCCTCCCTCCCT
>NW_021604774.1:19775-20741 GCF_004785775.1 Grammomys surdaster | reverse complement strand
TTTCTTTCTCTCTCTTATTTTTCTTTTCTTTTTTTTTTCTGGAATTCACTGTGTCACTGAGAATGAGCTTAAGCTTCTGACCTTTCTGCCCTTGCCTCTCCAGCGCTGGAATGACAAGTGTCCCCACCACACACAGCTTATGTGGTTCTGGGCAAGCACTAAGCACTCATTCAACCAAGCTACATCTGGCCCCCTGTTTCTGTTTTACATGTACTTATTCATTTACTTGTTTTGAAGGGTATTATGGGTGTGTGTGCATGCATGCAAGGCCATATGGATGGAGTTGGTTCTCTCTTGTGGAGTTGGGTTTCAGGGATCAGGCTCGGGTTACCAGGCTTAGCAGCAAGCACCTTTACCTGCCTTGCTGTCTTCTACTGTCTTGTTCGTGTTTTCTTTTAAAGACAAGTTCTTGCTTTGTAGTCTAGACTGCCCTTGAACTTAAGATTCTCCTTCCTCAGGAGACCATTTTCTGCGTTGATGTATGTACACTGCCTTGTCTGGCTGGATAGCAATAATGAGGGAATCCTCTTGATGGGGAACGGACATGCTTAGGTCAGACGGACTGGGGGATGACGTAAGCATCATTGAAAACCGCATCAGAGCTGAGTGTGGGAGTTCACATCTGCAGTCCATCACTCGGGAGGCTGAGGCAGGAGGATCACAGGTTCCCAAGTTCCAAGCCTTCATAATAAGAACCCTGGGGGTGGGGGAGGAGAGAGACAAAGACAGAGACAGAGACAGAGACAGAGAGAGAGAGAGAGAGAGAGAGAGAGAGAGAGAGAGAGAGAGAGAGAGAGAGAATATACCCCAGAACTCAAGAGCATCAGAAGTTGAAGGTCACTCTTGGCTACACAATAAGTTTGAGGCCAGAGTGGGCTACATAAAATTGTGTCAGATGAAAAGAGAGGAAAGAAAGACAGGAGGGAGGGAGGGAGGGAGGGAGGGAGGGAGGGAGGGAGGGAGGGA
>NW_021604774.1:0-19765 GCF_004785775.1 Grammomys surdaster | reverse complement strand
GGAGGGAGGGAGGGAGGGAGGGAGGGAGGGAGGGAGGGAGGGAGGGAAGACAGGAAAGAGATCACAGTAGAGACACTTGTCTGTTACCCCCATCAGCCTGTAGGTTCTTCAAAGGCAAGGACTCTTTGGCCCACTGTCCCGGACACCAACACATCACCTGCTACACTGAAGGAACATGGTAGTTACTGCAAGCTCCCTCAGCATCCCAAATGTTACTCATGGGAAAGTAGGCTTGGCTGCCTTTCGGTTCTCTCCCTGCTCCTGCCTTGGGGTGCGACTGGCTGAGCTTGCTTCCTGCTGCTGTGATAAAACAGACTAAAACCAACTTGAAGAGGAAAAGGTTTGTCTGGCATGCACTGTTACAGTCAACGATCTGAGGGAAGGCAGGGCGGCAGCTTACGGCTGTAACCTGGAGGCAGGAACTGAAGCAGAGACCGTGGAGGAACACTGCTGCATAACTTGCTCCCAGTGGCTCGCACAGCCTGATTTCTTATCCACCCAGGATCATGTGCCTGGGGATAGCACCACCCACAGCGGGCTGGTCTCTTCTCATAAATCACTAACCAAGAAAATGCCCCATAGACTTGCCCACAAGCCAATCTGATGGAGGCATTTTCTCAACTGAGGGTCCTTTCCAGGTAATCCTAGTTTGGGTCAAGTTGACAAGAAAACCAGTGAAAGTCCTAAGGGCCAGCCAAGGAGAGAGTCTGGGAAGCTGCCAAGGGCTTCCAGAGCCTCCTTGGGGCTCTGTTTCAGAACAAGCAGTTACGGCATTCGAGAGACAGGTGTTGATGGTGGGGAAGCCCTTTGGCCCATTGGGAACGAGTGTCTAGGTCCCGCTGCCGGTGATCCCTGAGGCAGTGACTGAACACTGTGATCCCCATCCTAGCAAGCAATGCTCTGTGTCCTCCCTCAGATTCGTGCTCGCCATCCCTTTGTTCTCTCAGCCCTAGGCAGTCATCTGTTCCTGGAATTCAAACTGACACAATCCCCTCCAGTCTCCTGCGCCTATTGACCTCAAACTTGGGGACCTTCCCCCCCTCTTTCTTTAGTCCTTCCACAGAACACAGATCAGTTCTTCTAGCACCCGATCTGAAGTGTAGCTCTAGCCATACGCTGAACATTGGGCTAATGAAAGCCTCTCCAAGATAAGCAGGGTGTTCATGAAACTCTATCTCTAAAAAGGAGAGAAAGATAGAGAGGGAGGGGGAGAGAAGGGGAGATAGAGAGGGAGAGAAGGGGAGATAGAGAGGGAAAGAAGGGGACATAGAGAGGAAGAGAAAGGAAGATAGAGAGGAAGAGAAAGGGAGATAGAGAGGAAGAGAAAGGAAGATAGAGAGGGAGAGAAGGGGAGATAGAGAGGAAGAGAAAGGGAGATAGAGAGGAAGAGAAAGGGAGATAGAGAGGAAGAGAAAGAGAGATAGAGAGGGAGAGAAGGGGAGATAGAGGGGAAGAGAAAGAGAGATAGAGAGGAAGAGAAAGGGAGATAGGGAGAAAAGGGGAGATAGAGGAGTGGAGAAAAGAGAAAGAAAAGGGTGAAATGAAGAAGTGGGAAGAGGGAGGGAAATGGGGAGAGAGAAGAGGAGAGGCGAGACGGGGAGGGGAGAGGTGAGGAAAGGAGAGAACCTCTCAGTTTGCTGACTGAGTAAGGTGTCTACCCTGAGCCCTAAACCTGGGTATGCCATTGTCCCCATAAGTCTCTGCAGACCTAATGCCCTTTACCGACAAGCTCTCTCTCAGGTCTCCTTCCCACTACAGCCATCTTGCTTTTCTTTGCCACCATCTGTGACAGCAATTCCATCTATCACAAACTGTGTCTTCCATCTCTCCAGTAATGTCTGACTCTTTCTCTGTACCACTCCCCTTGCCCTGCTCAGGGCACCAGCATCACAGACAATGGTGCCATGTCCATTCAGGGTTTTAAAGGGAATCTGGGTCACATCATCATCCATGTTTAAACTTCTGTAGTGGGCCCCGAGCTTTGAATTTTAAACTAAATATGGAGCAGGAAAACAGGAAGGCAAGCCAACTGGAGGGATAAAGAGCTCCTGTTGCAAGGAGAAGACATGTCGCCAACGGCTGGAGCAAGGCATACAGAAGACAGTCGCCAATGGCTGGGGAATGGGCCAGTGTTTCCAGGTTCTTGACATAAAGAAATGGAGATAAGGGATCGTGTGGATTTGCAAAAGAAGCAAGATGACTTTATTCTCAGCAAAGCATTAGTATGGGGTATAGAAGGATATACTGTCAAGACTGGCAGCGAGCCCCTGATTATCCTTTGAGGGCTCCATTTTATGGGGCACAACAGAATGAGTTGGTTACTGAGGAAATGTAGTTTGGACAGCTCTTTACTTTGATGGATAAATTAATTCTCAGAGTCATTTTGTCCTACTATGTGCATGCTTTCCTGTAATGCATCTGATCTTCATCATGTGGCTGCCCAATTACACATAAGCATATAAGACCGTAAATATAGGATTCTCCCTAAAGAATTACTAGAGGACAGTTTTGTCCTCACGCTCATGCCCTCAAAACCAGTTCAGGCCAGACTGATCCTTCCACTCTTCACATCTGGATACAGTCAAGAATATACACAAGTAGAAACTGTCTTACCAGGGCCAGTGAAACGTACTATTCAGAGCTGTGAGTACATGTAGCCTGATACATGTGTTGGGGTTGAAGGGTTCTGAGGCTACTTGACACTTTGTCTGTGGGGGTGTTTGTGCATGCACAGTACAGAAGTGCAAGACCTAGGCTAACACAAGGGGAGTATGGTAACACAAACCAAATAGTGTCATAGGCTAACTAAGGATTCTCAACTCAAGACCCCCTTGGGAGTCGAACAACCCTCTCACTGAGGTGACCTAACACCATCAGAAAACACAGATATTTACATGACAATTCACAGCAGTAGCAGAGTTACAGTTATGAAGTAGCAACAAAAATAATTTTATGGTTGGGGTCACTACAACGTGCGTTGAAGGGTCGCAGCATTAGGAAGGTGGAGAACCACTGAGCTAAGCTGTCTCCTATGTTTTCTGCCTCAGACAAAGGAGAGGGGAACAAAGGGGAACCAAGAGTCAGGACACATATGTGCAAAGAGGCCACAATGAAACTCATTGCTTTGTGTGCTAGCCTAAGAAAATCAATTTCAAATGCGTGTGTTCACATCATACATGCACATTTATGCTCACTTTACATACATAAGTTATATATTTGTATATGCACAAATATCAATAATGCATTTATACTATGAGGTATAAGAGATCAACTCATATATATATATATATATATATATATATATATATACACACATACATAAATATATATCTATACGTGTGTATTTGTATATACATACATAGATATTTATATATGCACACAAAATCTTTAGAAGCCACTTAATATTAAATTTGTCTAGTATTAAAATTAGTATTAAGGGGGCTGCAGCGATGGCTCAGAGATTAAGACCACTGGCTGCTCTTCCACAGGTCCTGAGTTCAATTCCCAGCAACCACATGGTGGCTCACAACCATCTGTAATAGTATCTGATGCCCTCTTCTGGTGTGTCTGAAGACAGCTGCAGTGTACTCATATGCATAAAATAAATAAGTCTTTTAAGAATTAGTATTAAAATTGTCTTTAGCCAGGCGGTGGTGGCGCACACCTTTAATCCCAGCACTTGGAAGGCAGAGGCAGGTGGATTTCTGAATTTGAGGCCAGCCTGGTCTACAGAGTGAGTTCCAGGACAGCCAGGGCTATACAGAGAAACCCTGTCTTGAAAAACCAAAAACCAAAAACCAACCAACCAAACAAACGCATTTCCTGAAAGCCTGTGAGGTGGAAGCAGGTAAAGTGTACCAGGTGTCAGCTGAAGAGCACATGCAGCCTTTCAAGGAGAACATGGAGCAGTTCATCAGTCAAGAGTCAAAGAAGCTGAGGAAGTGTGTCGGTGGAAGAAAGGAAAATCACTCTATAGAGTAAAACCGAGACATGACTCTGGGATCAAAGCAAAGATAAGCATGAAACCAGGAGCTGTGACCAGCAGAAGAAAACAAGTCACTGAAGCAACCTCCGCAACATCCACCTGACCTGAAGGAGGGAAGGAAGCTACATCCACCTGATCATTTTCCCCAGAACCTCTTGTATAATCTTCATGTTTTCTAGAAAGTTTGTTGATTGTTGTGATTTATTGTATGTTCTGTTAAAATTGCAAAAGCATAGACCTGCAGAGAATCAGACACATTTTCCTTTTTGTACGCATTGTGGCAGACCTAAGTGGCACTGACCCGACCCGAGGGTCCAGTTATTCGTGGGAGTCGAGGGGGACCTCACCTGAAAGGAACATGGGCGAGAGAGAGAACGAGACAAAGCAAATGGCGACTTGTCAAGGTCTGCTTTAATGCAGAAGTCGCTTACAAGATACACTCTAGGCAAAGGAGGAAGGGGGACAAAGAACAGGATGGGGACTCTATCAACTATCCATAGATAAGGTCAGTCATCCGGAGGAGCATTCTGCAGTTTTTCCTGGAATGTCCAGGGGCAACAGTTCTCTAAGAACAGGAAATTCTTTCTTAGCTGAAGGTCAGATTCTCCCAAAAGAGACAGTTTCTCATTAAGGCAATTCATTAAGCAACTTTGTTAGCTGGGATGGTGGTCCAGGGTCGCCAACATGACACGACTAAGAAACACTATCAGCATTAATTCTGAACATGCTGAACCTTAACATATAGTTTTCTTTTGTGAGATTCTCTCTTGTTGCAACATAAACAATTTTCTTTTTACTGACAACCAGAACTCCACATTACCTGTGGGTAAATGTTATTCCTAGTGAATTCTTTGTATCTGCTTACACAGCGTCTATTTGAGAAGTAAAGACCATCTATCTATATGTCATGATCCATGCTCTCCCATGCTTAAGCTGCTCTCTATAATATTTCCCTTGAGACCCTTTGAAAAACTGGTCTGTAGCAGAGATAAATGAAATAAATCATGAGATGTCTCTCTATGTCTAACACTGTAATACTTCTCTCTCTCTCTCTCTCTCTCTCTCACATACACACACACACACACACACACACATATAACTCCTCTCTCTCTTACACACCCACATAGTTTCTCTCTCACACATAGATACACGTGCACACACATTCTTTCTAACACATACACAAGCTTCTCCTAATATTTTCAAGAAATTTGAGTAAGTGAAGCTCATGAAATTGTTAAATTTATTTTTTGACAAACACTTATTGTAAAAAATAGATGAATTAGTAGATTAATAGAAAAAAATAGATGAATCAGATCTATCTAGACCATGTTAAGTAAACTATGTCTGCATATTTTGACATGATTGGATTGTGACCATGTGTTACCCAGGTGGTTTACCGCTATGATGTGAGGATGTGTTTGTTTCTCATCTAAAGGGCCCTAGGGAGGGATTTTACTCACTCTAATGTCAGGAAAAAAGTTGGTAAGTTTCCTATTCGTTCTGAACATATTTCAGTCAGATCATAATTGATTAAGAGGGTTTTGTGTAACACTAATAGCTGTTCTTTTCAATTGCTGCTAATAATATTCATTGAGTTATGGTTTTAGAAAAGGGGGGAAATGATTGCTATTGCAAACCAGTCATGGACAGCAACTTAAAAATAATGTCATAAATCATAGCTATACTTGTATTTATGTACAGCACGATCTCTTGCCTTTTACTTTGTATTTTAAGTGCAAAGAAACAGTAGTGTTTTATTTTCTTCTGTTGTTTTTTAGCTCTCCTGTCCCATGGTCTTTCCAATGTGTACATTACCACTCTTCAATGAATTAATAGGGCATTTAACAAAGATCGCTATGTGCGATACTGTATTTAGTGTTTCTATTTCAATTTTTTAGGATGTTAATTTATATGAAAATAAAATGAATAATAAAATAAATAAATAAATTTTTTAAATAAAATTGTCTTTAGACATTTTATTAGTATTAGTATTAAAGTAGTCTCTAGAGTCAGGAATAATGGAGCCCTGCCTGTAAACCGAGCACTTGGGAGGTGGAAATAGGAAAAAGGCCAGACTCAGTGACCTCGACAGTTAGAGGCCAACCTGGGACCCATGACACCTGGTTTACAACAAAACAAAACACAACACAACACAGAAACGTAGGCCAGTGTGATGGTTCAGCAGATAAAGGCATTTGCTGCCAAGACTAGAGATGTGCATTCTGTCCTCTCAAGCCCCATAGTGAAAACAGAGAGCTGACTCTTGGAAAGCTGTCTTTTCTGATCTTCCCGATACCACGGTGACACAAGCAGACTCATGTGCACAATAAATAACTGTAAAGAAAATAGTGGGATTGGAGACAATCTAAATATTCTCTATTGTCCCTTCTTGGTGTTATCAAGTGTATTGATAAATATGTGTTATCACCTTTACAATCAGACAGCAGCGACAATCACTTTTTAAATTAATGAGCACTGAGTAAAAGCAGGCCACCCTGGAGGCCAGCAGCTGACAAATGATGTTTTCCAGGTTCTTAGAGTTAACTTTCTGATGTTAATTTAAAACTTGCTGCTGGCAGGAGCTGAGCTGCGTGCTTGGGGACTCATTAAAAGTGGTAGGAGTACCTCCCACAGGGATCCTGAACACAGGTGACACCCCAGGCTCAGCTCTTCTCACTGCTGGGTCACTGTGACCAATTTACTCAACCCCTCTTGTCCTGGCACGCACAAAAACAAACACCAAAGAGAGAAAAATAGCCTGGGGTTTGGCAGAAGGATCTGGGAATAAATCGATTTGAACCAATTCAAGAAAGTTAAACTTTGAAAGAGCTATACAAGTGTTACAATGTTGCACTGGGGGCTGATTAGCCAGCTTGCCTGTTTGGGTTCTTCTTCTGTTTGCCAGATGACAGGGGATGACAGGAGCCCGTGCCCACGTTTCATAATTCTCTGTGGTCCCCTCAGCCAAGGACAAGTATTATTTCCATTCCCTCCTGTGCTCTCAGCTGGCTCTTAAGCTTGGAGACATGCTGTGTGTGTGTGTGTGTACTTCTACTGGCTTAATATTCATCAAGAAACTTTATAATTAAAATGCAAGTAGTGGATCTGCCAGATGGCTCAGTGGGTAAAATTTCTTGTCCCTCAAACATCATGATAGTCTGAGTTCCATCTTAGGACCCAAATGGTGGCAAGAGAGACCAACACCAGCCTGTTTTCCTCTGCCTTCTCCATATATGTGTATGCACAAGATATATACACACTAATAAACAGATATTTAAAAATGCAAATAGTTTTCCTGTTTCCAACGACAGAATCTGAGATTGTGGAGAATGCACAGCTCTCCCTATAGGTTATTCTGAATGGTTCTCTCTCCTCTTGACACTGTGTGGACCTTTGTGAGGGTACAATGCATCTGGTTAACTAGTTAGCTTTTGAAAACAAGATCAGTTGTCAATATGTCACGGATAGATTCCTCAGATCAGTAAGTGAAGATTTTATTCGTTAGAGAGCACTAAGTACTGGTTGGATGAGGGAAGAGGCTCTGATGTGTTGCTGTCCAACAGCGGGAACAGGAGCTTTGAAGTATCCCCTGTAACAGATGCTGGAGGAGATATAGTTTAAACACTGTGCAATGTCTATATGCACTGAAGCATCTTATGGTGCCCAATAAATAGAGTTTAATTATATCACTAAAAAATGGGGGATGGGGAGAAATGGTTCAGTGGTTAAGAGCACTGGCTCCCTTTACAGAGGACCTGGGTTCTATTCCCAGCTCACAACCATTTGTAACTCCAGTCGCAGGGTATCTGACAGCCTCTTCTGGCCTCCAAGGGCACTACAGGTAAAACACCCATACACATACAATAAAAATTAAAGAAAAAACCAGGAGACGGAGAGACGACCCAGTAGTTTAGAGCACGCACTCCACTTGCAGAAGACCTGAGCTAGATTTTGAGCACCCACACCGGTGGCTTGCAATTCCAGCTCCAGCAGTTCTAACATGCTTTCCTGCCTCCTGGGGCCTCTATAATCATGTGCACACACCCCACTGTGTCCCCCACATACATATACACATATTTAAAACAAAATAAATATTTTAAAAAATGCAAAAGACAGGCATGGTAGTGCATACTTGTAAAGTCAGAACTCATGAAGAATGGGCAGAAGGGTCAAAAATTCAAACCAAGCCTCAGCTGTGGAGGGAGTTTCATGGCAGCCTGGACACATAGTATTAAACACATAAATATTAAAGAATAAGCTATGAAAATGGGCGTTAATCTATCCTAGCACTCAGGAGGCAGAGGAAGGTGGATCTCTGAATTTGAGATTGGCCTGGTCTACAGAGTGAGTTCCAGGTAAGCCAGTGCTACACAGAGAAACCCTGTCACAATAATAAAAATAAAAATGATGATGATGTTATTATATGGCAGTAACTATGCTACTAAATTAGACAATAGCATATTATGTATTATATAATATAAAATAAAATATTGTATAAGTAATTATTAATAAATTATTATTTATTATTGTGTCTGATGTCACACTTCTGTAATCCTGGCTACCAAGAAGACTGAGGCATGAGGATCCCAAGTTGAAGACCATCATGGACCCTGTTCAGGACCCTGTTCCAAAATTAAAAACAAAAAACAACTGTAAAAGGGGCAGAGAATGTAATTGACTCAATAGAAACATTCTTTCCTAGAATCCACCAGTGAGGGGCTGGTGGCATAGCTCAATGGCAGAGTACTTGCCAAGGGTTCTGAAGGCCCTAGGACCAATGTCTAGTACAGAAAATATAGATAGGTATATAGGTAGATAGATAGACAGACAAAAAACTAAGAAACAAACAAACAAATCTAAAAAAACCGATATAAGAAAACCACGTTGCAATGAAGAGACTACTACACGGACTGCAAAGATGGCTCAACAGTTAAGAGTACTGGCTGCTCTTCCAGAGGACCCAGGTTCAACTCCCAGCACCCACATGACAGCTCATTACTGTAACTCCAGGAGATCTGACACCCTGACACAGAGATATATGGAAGCAAAACACCAATGTGTTTAAAATTTTTAAAAAATCATAATAAAAAAAGAAATAATTCCAGGCAGTGGTGGGCACTATCTTTAATCCCAGCATTCAGGAGGTAGAGGCACCCTGATCTCTGTGAGTTAGAGGCCAGCCTGGCCAGTTTCAGGACACCCAGGACTGTTACACAGAGACGCTTATTTTGAAAAAGAAACAAACAAACAAACAAACAAACAGAGATCATCCCACATTAAGAACAACTTCATATGTTTCAGATCTGTAATAACAAAATGCTTTGTAAGACTTTTTTCTAAATCATGAAAAATCAGACTGGGATTAAAGGTTTTCTTCACCATCAACTACCAGAAAATGAGACTGGGCTTTTTTGTTTTGTGGATGTTCAGGCCGATCTCAAACTCAGAGATCCACCTTCCTCTGCCTCCTGAGCGCTAGGATTGAAGGTGTGTGCCACCAACGCCCATTTTCATAGCTTATTCTTTAATATTTATGTGTTTGAGACATGTTCACGTGTAGTCCAGACTGGCATGAAACTCCCTACACAGCTGAGACTTGGTTTGAATTTTTAACCCTTCTGCCCTTTCTTCCCGAGTTCTGGCTTCACAGGTATGCACTACCATGCCTGTCTTATGCATTTTTAAAAATATTTATTTTGTTTTAAATGTGTATATAAATATTTTTTTTTTAATTTGGAACAAAAAAAGGCAGGTAAGTTTAGCTTCACACTATTTTCACAAAACTTAACCTGATTCCAAAAAGATATCTCTTTACTGGTTTACCAGCTAGAAAAGCAGCTAGTTCCCTTGGGCTGGAGAGTTGACTCGGCATTTAATAGCGTGTGTTGGTCTTGTGGAGAATGCAGGTTTCCAGCGCCCACATGGTGGTTAATGGTTATCTATGACTGCAGATCCTGGAGCTCTGATGCTTTCATACGACCAACACAGATACCAGGTGCTTCCGTGGTGCAGAATAAACAGAAAATAAAATAAAATAGATGTAAAAAAAATTAAAAGGAAAAGAGATCTAGTATAGCAAGCTCTAGATAAAGCACAACCCGTTTGCCCCACAGGTTAGAGAGGACCCTTTGCTGCCATCTGCTGTACATTTTCCAAAATAGCCACACATAGTCAAAAAAAAAAATGGCCAGATGTCTTGGCTCAAATTAAGAGACTAAACCAAGAAGATGGTGGTAAGTTCAAGACCAGCCTGGAAAAGAAGACGAAATTCTGCCTCGAAAGAATCTTTTTAAGCTCCATAAAGTGAGTGTGATGGCTCAAGCTTGTAATCACAGAACTAAGAGGGAAGCAGGAGGGGCTGGAGAGATGGCTCAGGGGCTGCTCTTTCAGAGGACCCAGGTTCAATACCTGTGACCCAAAAGGCAGCTCACAATTGTCCGTAACTCCTGCTCCAGGTGATCTGAAACCCTCATACAGAAATACCCAAAACACGAATGCACATAAAATAGAAATGTTTTTAAAAAGACAGAGGCAGGAAGTTAGCTCATGACCGTCCTGGGTTATACAGTTCCAGGAGCAGGCAATAGTACACATCAAGATCTTTAATCTTTTAAAAAAAACATATTTTTGATAGTGCTTAACTAGTATGCAGAAGCCCTGAATTCAATCTCCAGCACTACATAAAACTGGGTGTAGGGGTGCACACCTGCAATATACTCCCCCCCACCCCCGGAATTGGGGAAAGGCAGGATTAGGAATTCAAGATCATCCTGGCTAAAAGACTGTGACCATGTCCTGGGACCATGTTCCTAAATTAACTTTATAGGGCATCTACCTGCACCAAGCATGACAACCTGAATTCAATCCCAGGGACCCACAATAACCAAGGAGTAAACCAACTCTCACAAGTTTCCCTCTGACCTGCACATACATGACATGCCACACAGACCCATGCACACAAGTAGGGAAAGGGGTTTCCATGTTTGGCTCTTGATTGTGTCAATGAAAAAGGTAGAAGCCAATTGCTGGGCAAAGGGAAAAAGCTGGGGCTTCTGGGTCCCAGGAGAAAAAAGGACTTGAGGGGAGTTTGATTGCCGAAAAGTGTGAAGGAGGAGAAAGCAGGAAGGCTGGGTGGGTTACTGGCAGCTTGGTGAAGCTAGCCTTGAGGGGCTACTGCAGTGTGGACAGCAACTCCTGAATTCCCCTAGTTGGGGGTCGTGATCCAGTTGGAGCTAGGGGAACCTGGAGGTCATAGCTAAGGCTGAGGTACCAGGCAAAGAGATAGTATGATTTTTTTTATTTAAGATTTTTATTTATTGTATGTATGAATACACTTTGACTGTCCTCAGACACACCAGAAGGCATTAGATCCCATTGTAGATGACTGTGAGTCACCATGTGGTTGCTGGAAATTGAACCCAGGACCTCTGGAAGATCTTAACCACTGAGTTATAGGGTGTTTTTAAATTACAGGAAACACAAACACAGAATATGAGCTCTGACACCTTTAATCCCATCGCTCCAGAAGCAGACAGGAGGATCTCTGATCTAGAAAGCAGACGGGTCGCCATAGTGAGCTTCAGGATAGACAGGGCTACAGAGAAAGACCCTGTCTCTAAGTAAATAAGCAAATCGACGAACAGATGAATAACTTAAAGAAAATTTAATTTTAAAACATTTAATTTAAAATTAGTATATATGTTCTAATCTTATCTCAAACAAATGAAAACCCACAGGGCATAGTGAAAGAGACCACAAATGAACACTCTATACAATGACCATGAAGGGATGACACCTCATCCACTAGGGGCAACCCAGCATCCATTTCTCTGGGAAAAGATTTCAATCTCAGTCTTTCCAGGAAAAAACTGGATCCAGAGTCACCCAGACCCGTTTCTGTTGTGGGTTTTCATATGTCTCTTCAAAGTCCCCTGCTGTCGGAAATGCTTGTCACACTTCTTACAGCTGTAGGGTTTCACGTCGTCGAGATGGATGCGGAAATGCACAGTGAGGCTGCCCTTGTGGCCGAAGCGTTCCCCACAAATCTGACACATATAAGGCCTCTCATCTGTGTGAACCCGTCTGTGGCCCTGCAGGGTGGACCAGTGGGCGAACTTCTTTCCAGACTGCACAGGTGTAGGCTTCTCTCATACTGCGCAACAATGTCTAAGCATGGAATATGGTCAGTGTGTCCAACCCAACAACATACCAAACATCTCCAAACTCCCGACATCTAGCTCCTTCTCTCAAATCATCGAGAAATAATGACATGCATTCACCTGGCTGGTGGATGGCTCTTCCATTTCTGAGAGGTTCTGTAGCTCTGGGCTCTGCTGCTTCAGGCTGGCCTGGCCTCTGTTGAGAGACTCCGTCGTCCTACTTGATAGGTGCTCTTGGGACAAATCAATAGGATCCCATGTCTCCTCTGGGGCTTCATCCTTCCCAACACTGGGATCCCGAAGGAGGCATGCCTGTCCTTGGTAGTCGATTATGGACTGTGGGGAGAAAGGGAGTTGGGGTGAGACCTGGAGTAAGAGCCTGGATCTAGTTCTCCCAGCAAGCACTCTTGCTTCTGTTCCAACTTAGCAGCCCAGCGTAGAATGTTTGCAAATCTGTCTTTCTGAGCATGGATTGGTCCACAAGGTCACTCAGCTACAGTATGAGTTGGGGACCAACCTGGGCTACATAAGACCCTGTTTCAATGACAAAGAATCTGGGGCAGAAAGGTTGGAAAGAGGGCTCAGTGATTATGAGTACTGCTCTTTGTTCACTGACTGTTCAAGGTCACACACCTGCACCAACAGAGTGGCTCCTAACTGTAACTCCAGTTCCAAGGGGACCTGATGTCCTCCTCTGGCCTCAAGGGCATCATGAGTGCAAAGAAAACATACAGATTAAAACAACAGCACAACAACCACAGCAACAAAGGGACTGGAGAGTTAGCTCAGAGAGTAGGAGCACAGGCTGCTTTCCCAGAGCACCCAGGTTCAATTCCCAGCACCCACAGGCAGCTCAAAATTGTAGTTCCAGTTGCAGGGCACTGGTACTCACCCAGACATGCAGGGAAAACACATGAATATATAAAGCACATAAAATAAACAATAAATTAGAAAATAAAAAAATGGTTTCTGTCCCCTGACTCAATGAGCTGGTGATTGTTCTGTTAGCTTGCACTATTTCTGATCTGGACACCCCCTTGGCTTCTAAATGAAGTTTCTATCTAACCTTCACAAAGACAAACAAGTCCGTAAAAGTCCCGAGAAGCTGTCATTTATCTCTTGGGAAGCAACCCTTTCCCCTTGAGAGCCACTCATTAAGGGAAAGAGTCTCGCCAGGCGGTGGTGGCACACGCTTTTAATCCCAGCACTTGGGAGGCAGAGGCAGGCGAATTTCTGAGTTCAAGGACAGACTGGTCTACAGAGTGAGTTCCAGGATAGCCAGGGCTACACTGAGAAACCCTGTCTCGAAAAACAAAAAAAAAAAAAAAAAAAAAAGGCGGGGGAAAGAGTCTGTGCCAGTCCTGCTCCCAGGTCACCAAGCCCCCACAGCGGTCTTTCCCAGAGTGCACAGCGTAGACTCTGCTTACCGACTTGTGGGATCTCCTTTCCCTCAGCATCTCTTCCAGGTCTTTGCAGCTCTTCACTCCGCTCTCCTTCACTAAGGTTTCAAACTTTGATGGCATGCAGTTTAGGAACTGCTCCAACACCAGTTGATCCAGGATCTCCTCCTTGCTGTTGAGGTCGGGCCTGAGCCACTGATGGCATAAGTCAGAGATCTTCCTCAGGTTCTGGATCGGGTCAGACCCTTCCAGTGGTTTGTAATCTCGGAACTTCTTGTACCAAAACTCGGGATTGTAGTTTTCCTTTTCTCCATGTTTTACCTGAGATGTCAGGGATAGTGGCTGCCCTGACCTGACAAGGCTGTCTGATGGCACATTCATTGCCATATCTGTGGTGAATATTTCCCTTGGTCTAGGAAAAGTTTGAAGTGACTCCTGTGTAAACCAGCCTACCCGTTTGGCCTCAGAGATAGGCTTGATGTTGGGTCAGACTCCTGGGAAGGCAAGAAGGAAGTAGATTAGTTTTATTCTGTTGCCTTCTAGATATCATTTCTCAGAACATATCCTCCCGCAAACAGTTGTGGACATTCCCACTGTTAAAAACACACAAAATTGCTGCTGGTTGTCTTGGCACCCTCCCTTAATCCGGGATGCTTGTGAGGCAGAGGCAGTTAGATGCATGTTTGTTCAGACCAGCCTGGTCTACAGGGAATGAGTTCCAAGACAGCCAGAGCTACACAGAGAATCCAGTCTCAACAAAACAGAAAAAGGAAAGTTTTAATGAAAAAATTGATAGTTATAAAAAATAGATCTAAATTACTTTGCAAGTATAGCTTAAAACTTGGTACTTGTTTGAAAATTTAACACAAAAGGATAATAGAAAAACATTTATATTTCATAACAAAATAATTACAACTTAAAATACCAGCTGTATAAATGAAATTAGAATTATAAGAGACTCTAAAACAAACCAAGAAACTAAAAAACACCGGGGTGGCTCACACCTCCAGGCCAGGATTACTGAGGAAGATGAGGTCATGGTCTCTATATAGACCAGGCTGGCCTTGAACTCAGAGACCTGGATGTCTTTAACTTCCAAGAGCTGAGATTAAAGGCATGTGTCACTATTCCTGGCAAAACAATAATAACTTTAAATAGTATGTGTATACATTTTGTACACATTTTAAATTTTTATGTATACATCATATATATATATATATTTACCTCTGTGCCTAGTACCCAGGGCCTTAGAGAGCCTGAGAGTTGTAGGCAATTATGAGCCTCATTGTGGCTGCTAGAAATTTAATCTGAGCTCACTAGAAGAGCAGCCAGTGCTCTTAACTGCTGAGCTATCTCTACAGAAAAATAAACTTTATAAGACAACATTTCTGGGTTGCTCTGCTTGGTCTCAAACTCAGAGACCTTCCAGTCTGAGTGAACAGTGCCAGGTCTAACCTTTTTATTTTATTAATTAAGATAATGAAGTAAACTGTAGCAAATTGCAGACATAGTGGTGTGTGCCTTGAATTCCAGAACTGCAGAGGCAGAGGCAGGTAGATCTGTGTGTTCTAGTCAGACCGGGGTTACACAGAAAAATGAAATACCATGTCTCTGTCAGAGAGAGAGGCGGGGGGAGAGAGAGGGAGAAAGGGGTGAGAGGAAAGGAGGGAGGGAGGCAGTGGGTGAGAAGATTTCAAGATTGTAGATATATCTAAGTTGGTAGGGTACTTGCCTTGAATCTGTTATAGCCCTGCTACTCAAAAATAAATTAAAAAAAAAAAGAAAAAATCGACAAATAAACCCAAAAAACCCAACACACGTCATCCTCTACCCACATATATGGTGTTAAAAATCTAATACATTTAAATGTTTCAGGAATTTGTGTTTATTTCTTTTTACTCTGTAGCTTTGACTGTCCTGGAATTCCCTCTGTAGATCAGGCTGGCTTCCAACACAATGATCCACTTATCTCTGCCTCCTTAGTGCAAGGGGTTAAAAGAGTGTGCCACCAACACAGCTAGAAATTAGATTTTAACCAAGAACTAGTGTCATCATTGATTTGAACTTGTTCCTAAATGGTTTCAGGTTTTTGTCTTTATTGTTAGTTTTGAGATACGGTTGGGTTGAATAGCCCAGGCTAGCTTAAAACTCATCCCATTGTAGGGTTTTACCATAAACTTTATAGCAATCCTCTGCTTCATCTACCTTCTGAGAGCTGGGATTCCAGGTAAGCCTCTCCACAATGGACTCTGGTATTCTTAATGTCCAAGGCTTGCTGTAATTATGTTAATTTAAAATAATGCCTGAGGATTCCCACTTCTGCTTCTAGCTCTGGAAGCTAAGGCAGGAGGACGGAGTTCCAGAATAGCATGGGTTCTAGAACTAGACTACCTCATGAGGAAAGTAAAATAAAAGGAAAATTCAAACATGCAACCACGTGACCCCACAACCCAGCATAGAGATAGAGATCTGAGCAAAATAGAATCTACTCTTGGAGTCTGACACAGCAACACGATTGTCACCAGGAGCTGAGTTCCAATGAAGAAAGATGCTCATCAAAAAGGACACAGTAGGAGTTCAAGGGACCTGGGAGTTCTTTCTGTTTGTTGAGAATGCACCTCCACATGCTGCCTCCTCTGGTTGGAACTCACCATCCTCCTGCCTCAGGGCCATACTGCCTAGCTAAAGGTACCTTGAGCAAGTTAACGCTTGAGGGAGCCTCCGTTGTGTCCGCATCAGAACACACAGCTTTGCTAGTTTGCCTTCCTCCTTGGTGAACTTACCTCGCTTGTCCTGTCTTCGAGTATGCAGTTGCCTGTCTTCCCAGGTCTGTCTTCACAGTGCTGGTTCTCTGCGAAATGCTGGGAGCCACAGAGCCATAGCTTATATAGGGAGGATCAGAATTGTCTTCCGCTTACTAGTCTGCTCAGAGAGTGCCTCAAGCCCTTTAGACGCCATTTCAGATCTCATTTTAGAAACCCAGAGGATAGATTTATGGTGGGACTGTCGGTGGGAGGGGATAAACTGATTAACTTACCAGGGTGTGGTCATGATATCAGCTACTGGGGAGGCTGAGCCCTAAGGATTGTCAATTCAAGGCTTGCCTGGGTTTCTGATTGAGTGTAAGGCTGGTTTAGGGAATTCAAAGAGATGAAATCTCATACCTTTAAAAAATGAATACATGCTGGGCAGTGGTGGCACATGCCTTTAATCCCAGCACTTGGGAGGCAGAGGCAGGCGGATTTCTGAGTTCAAGGCCAGCCTGGTCTACAGAGTGAGTTCCAGGACAGCCAGGGCTACACAGAGAAACCCTGTCTGGAAAAACAAACAAAAAACAAAACAACAACAACAAAAAAGAATAAATAAACAAACAATTTTGTCTGCCTCGGCTGGGGATACACTTCAGATGTCAGGGTGTAAGACTTAGCACGCAAGGAGCTTGAGAGGGTCCGTTTTTAGCATTGTATAAAACCGGGTGTGGTGACACACACCTGTAATCTCAGGTAGGAGGATCAGAAGTTTAAAGTCATTTTTAGCTATAAAGGAAGTTTGGAGCCAGCCTGGCCTACATCACATCGTTTCTAAAAGAATAAATGAGGCCTTGAGATACTGAGGGTGTGTCTCAGAGATAAAGCCTTTGCCAAGAGTTTGCAAAGCCTTACAGAGTTCAATCTCTGGGACAACTTAGGGTGAGGAACAGGGGAGGATATGAAAAGAAATGGTATATGGACATGTATGAAATTTCTTTAAGAAGTTAATAAAATTATGTTTTAAAGATAAATAATTTAATTGGACAGTTGTGGGGCATGCCTTTTATGTCATCACTCAGGAGGCAGAAATTGGCAGATGTCTGTGAACCTCAAGGCATCCTGGTCTACAGAGCAAGTAGCAGGACAGTCAGGGCTACATAAACAGACCCTGTTCCCAAAAACAATAAAGAGTGAAAAATAATAATAAATAAAATCAATGAGTAGGCATGTCTAGCTCTCTGGTCATGGAATAGGTCTGCATGCCCTGCCATGATAGTGGAGTCAATTTATGAAGACTGAGCAAACTCCAGTTAAAAGCTTTCTTCTGTAGGAGTTGTCTTGGTCATGTGTCTCTTCACAGCATTCAACACTGAGACTCTTGCCTTTGTTGTTTGTGTGTTATTGGTTTTGGTTTGGGGTTTGGGTTTTTTTGGTTGCTTGGTTTTTGGAAACACTGTCTCTGTATGTGGCCCTTGCTGTCCTGGAACTCTGTTATCCAGGCTGATCTTGAACTCAGAAAACTGCCTACCTCTACCGCTGGAATGTTGGGATTAAAGGTGTGTGCAGCTACTCTCCAGCTTTGCCAATATTTTTTGTTTTGTTTTGTTTTTTGTTTCTGCTTGCTTGTTAAGTATGGCTTTGTTTTCCTATAAATATGTCCTTAAGCGTTTTATTTAGGAATGAATGTGTCTTTTAAATTTTCATTACACTCTGTTTCTTTTTTTTTATTGGATGTTTTATTTACATTTCATATGTTATCCCCTTACCCCATCCCCAACCCCTCCTCCTGCTTCTCTGTCAATGTACCCCAACCTCCCCACTCCACTCCCACCTCCCCACCCTCAAACTCCCCCACCCCTGGGGCATCCAGCCTTCATGAGACCAAGGATCTCTTCTTCCACCTATGCCTAGCAGTGCCCTCCACCCTTCCATATACAGCTGAAGCCATGGATCCCTCCCTATGTGCTCCCAGGCTGATGGTTTAGACCCTGGAGCTCTGGTTGGTTGGTATTGCTGCTCTCCTCATGCGGTCGCAAACCCTTTCAGCTCCTACAGTCTTCACTCTGACTCCTCCATTGGGAACCCCATGATCAGTTCAATGGTTAGGTGTGAGCATCTGCCTCTGAATATGTCAGACTCTTGCAGACCTCTGAGGAGACATCTATATCAGGCTCTTATCAGCATGCACTTCCTGACTTCCACATCAGCATCTACCTTTGGTGACTGCACACGGGATGGATACTCAGGTGGAATGGTCTTCAGACGGCCCCTCCCTCAGTTTCTGTCCTGAGTGAGGTAACCCAATCACAAAAGAACACACATGGTATGTACTCACTGATAATTGGATATTAGCCCAAAAGCTCATAATACCCAAGATACAACTCACAAACCACGTGACACTCATGAAGAAGGAAGACCAAAGTGTGGGTGCTTCTTAGAAGGAATAACAAAATACTCATGGGAGCAAATATGGAGAAAAAGCTTTGGACAGAAACGGAAGGAGGGGCCATCCTGATACTGTTTCACCTGGGTATCCAATCCATCCTTTGTGAAGTCACCAAAGGTAGACACTGATGTGGATGCCAGGAAGTGCATGCTGACAGGAGCCTGATATAACTGTCTCCTCCGAGGTCTGCCAGAGCCTGAAATATACAGAGGTGGATACTCACAGCTAACCATTGAACTGATCATGGAGTTCCCATGGAGAAGTTAGAGAGAAGACTGAAGGAGCTGAAAGGGTTTGCAGCCCCATGGGGAGAGCAACAATATCAACCAACCAGAGTTCTCAGGGTCTAAACTACCAACCTGGGAGCACATAGAGAGGGACAAATGGCTCCCGCTGCATATGTAGGGGAGGACAGCACTGTCGGGCATAGGTGGGAGAGAAAGTTCTTGGTCCAGTGAAGGCTGGACGCACCAACGTGGGGGAACTCGTGGGTGGGGAGGTGGGAGTGGGCGGGTAGATTGAGGCATATCCTCATAGAAGCAAGAGGAGGAGAATATGGGATACCTGGGTGGAGGGAAAATTGAGAAAGGGGATCACATCTGAAATGTAAATAAATATCCAATAATAAATTTAAAAAACAAAAAAGAAATCAGGTATGCTGCAATGCCCACATTAAATTGGCCCAGCAGCCAAGAAGTACCAGCTCCAAATGTCAATAAAACCCAGGTTGCTTTTGAGTTCGAGGCTAGCCTGGTATAGAGAGTGAGTTCCAGGACAGCCAGGGCTACACAGAGAAACCCTGTCTCGAAAAACCAAAACCAAACCAAAACAAAGCAAAACGAAAAACAAACAAGCAAACAAAAAACAAAAACAAAAAAAAAACCCAGGTTGGAAGCCAACCAGATAGCTGTATCTATTCAGTACTGTCCCCTGCAGGTGACAATGAAAAGGCAGCTCAGGTCAAGTCCTGCACTGAATTCACAGGGAGGACAGGAATCCCTGATTCCCCCTAGCCAGCTTCAGAG